>NC_047130.1:178469-198469 GCF_009829125.3 Periophthalmus magnuspinnatus
TTGTGTGTAGATGTAGTGTGTGTCGTTTTGTGTGTAGATGTAGTGTGTGTCGTTTTGTGTGTAGATGTAGTGTGTGTCGTTTTGTGTGTAGATGTAGTGTGTCGTTTTGTGTGTAGATGTAGTGTGTCGTTTTGTGTGTAGATGTAGTGTGTCGTTTTGTGTGTAGATGTAGTGTGTGTCGTTTTGTGTGTAGATGTAGTGTGTGTCGTTTTGTGTGTAGATGTAGTGTGTCGTTTTGTGTGTAGATGTAGTGTGTGTCGTTTTGTGTGTAGATGTAGTGTGTCGTTTTGTGTGTAGATGTAGTGTGTGTCGTTTTGTGTGTAGATGTAGTGTGTCGTTTTGTGTGTAGATGTAGTGTGTCGTTTTGTGTGTAGATGTAGTGTGTCGTTTTGTGTGTAGATGTAGTGTGTCGTTTTGTGTGTAGATGTAGTGTGTCGTTTTGTGTGTAGATGTAGTGTGTCGTTTTGTGTGTAGATGTAGTGTGTCGTTTTGTATGACACATGGATGAGGTCGACTTGTGGGCTGAGCTTTGAAAAGAATCATGTTTCTGAGCATAAGGAGGGTTTGAATAGGGTCTGGGAAAGATCTCTAAATTATCCAGACTTGCATGGAGAACATCTACAACCTCAGACGTGTTTGACAAAGGAACTTTGTTAGAGGAGTTAGAACATGGAAGAAAAGTACAAAAGGGAAATGGAACATAATAAAATATGTATTCAAAGACGTTAAAGAGGTGCCGTCGGTGGTGTAGGTGTAGATGCTGTAGGTGGTGTTGGTGCTGTAGATGCTGCAGGTGTAGGTGCAGTAGGTGTAGATGCTGTAGGTGGTGTAGGTGCTGCAGGTGTAGGTGCAGTAGGTGTAGATGCTGTAGGTGGTGTTGGTGGTGTAGATGCTGTAGATGTAGATGTTGTAGGTGGTGTTGGTGGTATAGGTGCTGCAGGTGTAGGTGCTGTAGGTGGTGTAGATGCTGTAGGTGGTGATGCTGTAGATGCTGTAGGTGGTGTAGGTGTAGATGCTGTAGGTGGTGTAGGTGTAGATGCTGTAGATGCTGTAGGTGGTGTAGGTGGTGTAGGTGCTGCAGGTGTAGGTGCTGTAGGTGTAGATGCTGTAGGTGTAGGTGCTGTAGGTGTAGGTGCTGTAGGTGCTGTAGGTGTAGGTGGTGATGCTGTAGATGCTGTAGGTGCTGTAGGTGTAGATGCTGTAGGTGGTGTAGGTGGTGTAGGTGCTGCAGGTGTAGGTGCTGTAGGTGTAGATGCTGTAGGTGTAGGTGCTGTAGGTGTAGGTGCTGTAGGTGTAGGTGCTGTAGGTGTAGGTGGTGATGCTGTAGATGCTGTAGGTGCTGTAGGTGTAGATGCTGTAGATGCTGTAGGTGGTGTAGGTGGTGTAGGTTCTACTCACTGGTGAGGAAACCGGAGAAGGCCCAGTTGATCCAGCCTCCGATCAGGATCATGGGCAGGACGTTAGTGAGGTTCCCCTTCATCATGTCCAACACCATCCCACTGTCTGCAGCAACAAGAGTGAGACAGGAGTGAGACAGGAGTGAGACAAGAGTGAGACAGGAGTGAGACAAGAGTGAGACAGGAGTGAGACAGGAGTGAGACAGGAGTGAGACAAGAGTGAGACAGGAGTGAGACGGGAGTGAGACGGGAGTGAGCCAGGATTACATCAGGACTAAACCACTCAACTCACCCCAGCTTTAGTCGTCCATGTTGTGCTCTGCTCTGTCATATTCTTTAAAGCACATATGTCAAACACAAGGCCCGCGGGCCAAATGTGGCCCTCCACATCATTTTATGCGGCCCTCGATAGAGTAAGTTGATATGATGGTCTTAAAATGTTATTTTATCAGGAGATGCAATTACGCAGCCATATTTTTACATCTAGGAAAATGCATATGTAATATTTGTAACTTGAATAAATAATAAATACAGAAACAATGAACAAGTTTAAAAAGTAGTTGGATTTATTTTACATCTGGCCCTTTGACGTAGCCATTTTGCTGATGTGGCCTTCGGTGAAAATGTGTTTGACAGCTCTGCTTTATATTGACTTTTATTTGATTTGAAAACAAAATCAGAGAAGTTGGATCAATAATGTAAAACTTTCTCTGAAACAAAAATCACTGGTTTTGTCCATTGTTATTTTCCAACAAAGGCAGAATCTAAAATTCCAAAGCAAACGCCTCCAGGTCCTTCACTATTTAAGCAATCGAGATGGAACCAGGGACTGAAAAAGTCCTACAGTGAGAAAACCTCTGAAGAGCTGAACCAGAACCAAACCAGAACCAAACCAGAACCAAACCAAAGTCTGTATTTGGTGGAACCTGTGAGCGGATTCTTGGGGATGACCTTCCTCTTGGTCTTTTTGAAGAATCCCGTCTCTGCGTTGTTGAAGTAGTGTTTCCTCATCATGAACGACTGAAAGAAGCAGAGAAAAGGACTATCAAGAATCTGCAAGTCCAAACGAGACAAACACGAGACAAACACGGTCCAAACGAGACAAACACGGACCAAACGAGACAAACACAGACCAAACGAGACAAACACGGTCCAAACGAGACAAACACAATACATGAAATAAAAACATGCTGTGTGGATCTACTGAACCTTTATCTTATGGATCATCTTGTCATTTTGAAATGTACAAACTCACAGTCAGTGTGGTGCCTCAGGTTAGCTATAGGACACATGTAGTCCCAGTGTCACATGGATTTATGGTGTCACATGACTAATTCATGGTGTCACATGACTAATCCATCACCAGACTACACCAGGCCCCAGGAGGATTGAGGTACATTACATTTTAAATCGGCCTCACCTGTCGGGGCAGGTACTTCCCATTTTCTCGGAGAATTCGGCTCCTTAATAAAACCTGACTGAAAAATAAACACAGATCATAACGTTACAGAGGAGTGAAACCCCGCCCTCACCTGTCAGTTTAGCCCCGCCCTCACCTGTCCGTTTAGCCCCGCCCTCACCTGTCAGTTTAGCCCCGCCCTCACCTGTCAGAGATCAGCCTAGCCCCGCCCTCACCTGTCAGAGATGACCCTTACCCCACCCTCACCTGTCAGTCTAGCCCCGCCCTCACCTATAATAATAATAATAATAATAATGTCTTACACTTTAATGCTCTTCACAGTCGTGTCAAAGCCTCTACACTAGACTCATTATTCATTCATTTTCACACTTGGTGATGGTCAGATACTACTGTAGCCACAGCTGCCCTGGGGCAGACTGACGGAAGCGAGGCTGCCAATCTGCGCCATCGGCCCCTCCGACCACCACCTATCATTGCACACACCACTTTCATACTAGGCAATGTGGGTGAAGTGTCTTGCCTAAGGACACAACGACAGAACTTGGTCCGAGCGGGACTCGATCCTCTGACCTTCGGGTTGGGACCAGCACTCAACCACTGAGCCACTGTCACCTCACCTGTCAGAGATGACCCTAACCCCGCCCTCACCTGTCAGAGATGGCCTCCTGCCCCGCCTCCTTGTCCCGCTGCAGGAGGGTCGACGCATGGTGTCGGAGCACACCTGAGAGGAAGGTGATGAAGACGATGGGCAGAACCACCCACAGACGAATACTGGAGTCCAGCAACAACTCTGGACCCATCTCACCTGAGAGAGAGAGAGAGGAGGAGAGGAGGAGGAGAGGAGAGAGGAGAGGAGGAGAAGAGGAGAAAGAGAGAGAGAGAGAGGAGGAGGAGAGGAGGAGGAGAGGAGAGGAGGAGAGGAGGAGAAAAAGAGAGAGAGAGGAGGAGGAGGAGAGGAGGAGAAAAAGAGAGAGAGAGGAGGAGGAGGAGAAGAGAGAGGAGAGGAGGAGAAAAAGAGAGAGAGAGGAGGAGAAGAGAGAGGAGAGGAGGATAATGAGAGAGGAGGAGGAGGAGGAGAGAGAGAGAGAGGAGGAGGAGAAGAGAGAGGAGAGGAGGAGAAGAAGAGAGGAGGAGAAAAAGAGAGAGAGAGGAGGAGAAAAAGAGAGAGAAGAGGAGGAGGAGGAGGAGAGGAGGAGAAAAAGAGAGAGGAGAGGAGGAGGAGAGATAGAAGAGGAGAGAGAGGAGGAGAGGAGAGAAAAGAGGAGACTTATTCTGGGAGTGTCTATTTTAGTTTGGCCTCCTCTCTTAAAGAGACAGTGTAACTTTCAAATACATGTTTCCATAGAAACACAAGGTTAAAACATACTTTTACTTCATCTTTTGACAAAATACGACATTCTACAGCAGAAGTGTTCACTCTACTGCCCCCGTGTGGAAGTTTAACAATGTTTCCTCGTCACACACAGACCTGGAGTTGTGTTTTGTTTCATTCTCACATGTTTAACACACAAACCTGCAGATTTAGGCTGAGTTCTTCTCTCAAACTGAAAACACTCTGTTCCACCTTGTGATGTCATCATGTGGTGATACAGGAAGTGCTCCACTGTGTTTTTAAACTCCACCTTCACTAGAATCATTTGGATCATTTCAGTCCTGGAGTTGCCTCTTATCGTGACTGAACTAAAGGTAAAAGGAGCTGTTCACTTTAAAACTACCACTTGATGACATCACAAGGTGGAACAGAGCATTTTGAGCTTTGGGGATGTAATAGACTAATAATAAAGTGTGACTCAAACATGTGTGAATGAAACAAAACACAACTCCAAGTCTGTTTTTGAGGAGGAAACAGCATTAGAACATGGATTAAACCTCACAGAGTCAGTTTTGTGTGATATGGGCCCTTCAGGAGCCACCTGTCCGGGGCCACCTGTCAGGCCCTCACCGCAGCACATTTCCGTCCGTGTCGTGTCAAACTAAACCCTGATCTTTTTCTTTTCTGCTCTTAAACTCATCCGCGCAGCTCTCAGGTCCAACTTTATAGACTTTGCACAAACTTTAGTCCAAATAAAAAGCACTTTCTCACCACAGTCTGTGTCCGCAGCCACGAGCCGCAGAGCCACGAGCGTCTCCTCTGAATCAACCACGCCCCCTGACCCTCAAACAGCCAATCAGAAACAACCAGCCCCTCTATGGTCCTGAATGACGCATCCTCTGAGGGGGCGGGGCCACAGAGAGGAGGAGGAGTTCTGTTTGTTTTTATTGTGTTTTGTTTTGTTTTTTGTGTGTGTTTTACTGTTTTACAGGTCACAGTTTACACATGAATAAGGAATTTATATACAAAAAATATTAAAGACAAAAATGTAAAAAGCTTTTCGTATAGTGGTTGTTTAAATCAATAAATGAAAGTAATTTGATAGCATTGAAGCAATTAATCTTATTTAGGGTAAAAAAAAATAAATAAAAAAAAAAAAAAAAGAAAGAAAGAAAGAAAACCCAAAATCACAATAGCAGTTGACTTTTAGGGTTGAACATGAGAATTAAACCATTAGAAAGTTAGAAAACAATCAACAATGAAACAGACATTGGTCAATAACAGACAAGCAAATTAATGAACAGAAAACAAACAAATGGGGAACTGTCCCACAGCGCCCCCTGTCCTTAGACCCTCCTCTGCAAGAAAAAACTAAACAAATCCAGGTCCTTCAGCCAGTGGTCAGTGGGAGGGCATCTGAAACAGTTCCACTGCAGAGGGGAGTGGGACAGGACATGTGAAGATGAACAGACTCCAGGTGAAGTGAATAGTGAATGATGTTGAGGGAAACAGGAGGAAACAGAGGATAAAGCTCAGGTTCAGGTCATCATATTTATTTATTTATTTATTTATTTATTTATTTATTTATTTATTTATTTATTTATTTATTTATTTATTTATTTATTTATTTAGCCTTACAGAAGCTGTGTTCCCCATGTTGTTTGTTGTTTGTATGTCATTACTTCTACTATTTTTTTGTAATGATAACGTTTAAAAAAGAAAGTTTAGACGAGCGGCGGACGTGACGTAACAGAGTGCGGAAGTGACGTATCAGAGTGTGGAAGTGGCTTGTCGTGCGCGCGCAGCTTTGTTTCCTTCACGCGCAGCTTGGACCGGTCCTGAACATAAACATGTACGACCAGGACGAAGGTGAGCTCCCACAGCGGGTCTGGGGCTCGGGGGGAAAGAACCAGGACCAGACTCAGATCAGAGGCTGAAAACACGAGGGATATGAGCCTTTAACACTGAGCCCGACGGAGCGAGAGCGAGCTAAAGCTAACGCTAGTGCTAATGCTAACGCCAGAGCTGTTTGTGTCACTAGTTTATGTGTTATATTAATGTGTTATTAATACAGACTCTATGAAGCAAAAAACAGACCTGGAGTTGTGTTTTTTCATTTACATGTTTGAGTAAAACTTTGTTATTAATCTGTAGTTTTCCAGTTAACATCTTTTTTTTACCTTTAGACAGTAAACATGGGCAAAATCAGGACTGAAATTATCCAAATGATTCTAGTGAAGGTGTGTGGAGTTTAAAAACACAGTGTGTTCCATAAATATGCAGGTTTTGTGTGTTTGACTGAAACAAAACACAACCCCAGGTCTGTTTGTGACGAGGAAACATTAGAACAGATCAGATCTCAGCCTCATGTGGCTCTTTAAATGCAGCAGAGGATGTATGTTTGGACAGGGCTCTGCTCCATGTTTTCTTGGTGGGAATTCAACCCCAAAAACTATTTGTGCAAGTTATGAATCCGTTTTCAATGCAGAGACTATAAGGCAACTGTCTATATAGGAGCAGAGCTTTGGGCTCTTCTGCATCAGGGTGTTGTCAACCCATTTGTCATGAGATATTATTTTAAGATCCCAAAACTGGATAATATTTCAATAATTCATATGAGCTTTAACTGCACTTTCAGCATAATTTGTAAGCTAACCCATTATTGTCACTACAAGTGAGTTAATAAACGCAAACCTATAAGCTGCATCAACACATATATATGTTTGTCATAAAAGGAAAATGCAGTGTTAGCTAATTGTTTAAAGGATATTTTAATCTATCCATCCATTTTCTTCCTCTTATCTGGGGCCAGGATGCAGGGGCAGCTTCCCTCACCCCAGACATTTCCTTCAGCTCCTCCGGTGGGACCCCAAGGTGTTCCCAGACCAGAAGCAGTCCTCAGAATATTTTAATATTTAAAGAAAAGTTGCTCACATTGTAAATGACAAGAGTCATGTGTTTGTCAGAGGCAGAACATTGGCTTAGACGAGGTTGTGTGGGGCTGAGCTTTTCTAATGAGATGTGAGTGTTACATGACGTCTAAAACTTTAAATTAGATGGAGGAATATTTCAAATGAGACATGCACATAATTCAGTGGCTGTGATTACACCATAATCTTATTATAATCTGATTTCTTAAGAATGTTGATACCTGGAGTTGTGTTTTGTTTCATTCACACATGTGTGAGTAATTCTGCATTATTAGTCTGTCTACATCTTCAAAGCTCAAAATGCTCTAAAACTACCACTTCATGACATCACAAAGTGGAATAAAGTTAACAGCTCCTTTTACTTTTGAAGGATGGAGGAGAAGGATATTGGGGCTCAATATTGCACATCCATAAAACCTATCCACTGGTAAAAAAAGGATCTTTTTGTGTCTGATGATGTGTCCTTGGGCAAGACACCTCCAGTGGAGTTTAGCAGCTCTTTAAAACAGTCCTCGCCCTGCGCTCCAGCTCTGATCACATGATCAGTTTTGTAATGGAGTATTTGTGTTGTGCAGATCCACAGTACGATGAAGACGATGATGAGATCACCCCCGATTTGTGGCAGGAAGCCTGCTGGATCGTCATCAGGTCAAACACACGCACCTGCACACACACACACAGACACACGCACACACCTGGACACTTTTACATGGCATTTTTGTATCACATTCACACACACTTTATGGCAGGTTAGACCCGACACACTTATATTTAAGAATTTACTACTTTTTTTTGAAAAACTATTTTTAGGTGTCATATTTGGAAGTTATGGCATCACACTAGAGAATTCTATAACCATTACCTATCAAACCTGTCAAAACTCCTCTAATGTCACAGAGATTACTATTTGACAAATATAAAACAATGAAAACACCTTTATTTTGTTTAAAGTGTCAGAAAATGTGCCTGTAAATTTTGCAGAAAGTTTGGACAGAATTCTCCCAGTGTGACGTAAACGGTCACATTTTTACATAGAGCTTTTTCTACCTTCAAGGCTCAAAGTGCTTTACATCAAGAACCACTCCCCCTCACACTCAGTACGCAGTGTACGAGAGGTGAGGGGGGTTAAATGGACACAACTACAATATTTATCTGTTAATCTTCTGATGGTGATGATGTAAAGTTTTGTTCTTCACAGCCTCATTTCAACCTTCACTCATTCTGAATATTGTATGTTTTTTAGTTCCTATTTTGATGAGAAAGGCCTGGTCCGGCAGCAGCTGGATTCCTTTGATGAGTTTATCCAGATGTCTGTTCAGAGAATCGTAGAGGATGCTCCTCCCATCGACCTGCAGGCGGAGGCCCAGCACACCTCCGGGGAGGTGGAAGAACCTGTGAGTATTTGACTTTTAAAGCATTCTCAGGTCCAAAGATGCACGTTTACACATCCACTTTGTCACCAGTGATATAAAGTGGCGAGTTTTCTACTGGAGGAGCCAAAACCTTATCTCTGTGTTTTGTCTGGAATGTTCCACAGAGTGGCATAAAAGCTCTGTCTCCATGGAGACAAGCAGGTGGCAGCACCAAAACATTTTTTCTGACTCCTGACCGTTTTCCACCATAAATGCATCTACAGTGGCTTTGGGAAAAGTGTTTCAACTAAAATCTGATGTAAATTAGTGTTGATTTGTGTAAAATGTTCAGTGTCCTGTGACCAACTCGTTGACTGCAGATTCTCTGGAGGCTTTAAAACGGCTCTGTATTCCGCCCACGACATCTGGAATAAGCTGAATAGAAAAGACCTTTAAATATATCCAAAATGGAGGAGTTTATACCACACTGTGGAGCATTCCAGCCAGGCAAAAAACAACAGACTCTCCAGCACAAAGTCAATTTCTTAGTATGGGAATAGTGTGAAATTTTAGAATTGTGACAACATATTTAACACATTGTCCTTACTATTGCATTGACATCAGTGAGTATTGATTAAAAATCAATTAAATCAAATTAAATTAAATCAATCAATTAAAAATGGGTTAAAAATTGATCAAAACATGCCAACTATTGAAGTTTTTGCTCTTAGAGTAATAATCTCAAGTGTACTCCCTCTGTACTCCTCTGTACTCCTCTGTACTCCTCTGTACTCCTCTGTTCTCCTCTGTACACCTCTGTACTCCTCTGTTCTCCTCTGTACTCCTCTGTTCTCCTCTGTTCTCCTCTGTACACCTCTGTACTCCCTCTGTACTCCTCTGTACTCCTCTGTTCTCCTCTGTACTCCTCTGTACTCCTCTGTACTCCTCTGTTCTCCTCTGTTCTCCTCTGTACACCTCTGTACTCCCTCTGTACTCCTCTGTACTCCTCTGTTCTCCTCTGTTCTCCTCTGTACACCTCTGTACTCCTCTGTTCTCCTCTGTACTCCTCTGTACTCCTCTGTTCTCCTCTGTTCTCCTCTGTACACCTCTGTACTCCCTCTGTACTCCTCTGTACTCCTCTGTACTCCTCTGTACTCCTCTGTTCTCCTCTGTACTCCTCTGTTCTCCTCTGTACTCCTCTGTACTCCTCTGTACTCCTCTGTTCTCCTCTGTTCTCCTCTGTACTCCTCTGTACTCCTCTGTTCTCCTCTGTTCTCCTCTGTACTCCTCTGTTCTCCTCTGTTCTCCTCTGTAGACCTCTGTACTCCCTCTGTTCTCCTCTGTACTCCTCTGTACTCCTCTGTTCTCCTCTGTACTCCTCTGTACTCCTCTGTTCTCCTCTGTACTCCTCTGTTCTCCTCTGTTCTCCTCTGTACTCCTCTGTTCTCCTCTGTTCTCCTCTGTAGACCTCTGTACTCCCTCTGTTCTCCTCTGTACTCCTCTGTACTCCTCTGTACTCCTCTGTACTCCTCTGGACTCCTCTGTACTCCTCTGTACTCCTCTGTACTCGTCTGTTCTCCTCTGTACTCCTCTGTACTCCTCTGTTCTCCTCTGGACTCCTCTGTTCTCCTCTGTACTCATCTCCATCTGTTTGTGTCCAGCCGCGCTTCCTGCTCAAGTTTGAACAGATTTACCTGTCCAAGCCCACACACTGGGAACGAGATGGAGCACCTTCTCCCATGATGCCCAACGAAGCCCGCCTCCGCAACCTCACGTAAGCTCCGCCCCCACAACCTCACATGAGCTCCGCCTCCAGATCAGATCAGTGTCTCCTCTGGATCAGATCAGTGTCTGTGTGTGGACAGGCAGAGAACGTCCAGGCCTTAAGACACCGCTGCTTTTGTAGAGTACGCCCCAAAATCAGCTCTGTGTGATGTCACATATGTCACACATGCAGCTGAAGATCACTGCCATTGTTTGACTTTTCTTGCCTAAGGACAAAGCGGGACTAAAGCGAGACTTGATCAGGATTGAACCTGGACTGAACCAGGACTGAACCAGGACTAAACCAGGACTAAACCAGGACTAAACCAGGACTGAACCAGGACTGAACCAGGACTGAACCAGGACTGAACCAGGACTGAACCAGGACTGAACCAGGACTGAACCAGGACTGAACCAGGACTGAACCAGGACTGAACCAGGACTGAACCAGTGTTACATCAGCGTTACACCAGTGTCACACGAGTCTTACACCAGCGTCTTACCAGGTGTCTTCTCGGTCTAGATACTCTGCTCCTCTGTACGTGGACATCACCAAAACCATCATCAAAGAGGGAGAGGAGCAGCTGCAGACACAGCACCAGAAAACCTTCATCGGGAAAATCCCCATCATGCTCCGCTCCACCTACTGCCTCCTCAGCGGACTCACCGACAGAGACCTGTGCGAACTCAACGAGTGTCCACTCGACCCCGGAGGGTACTTCATCATCAACGGGTCAGAGAAGGTGAGGAGGAGGGGGAGAGGAGGGGGAGAGGAGGGGAGAGGAGGGGAGGGGAGAGGAGAGGAGAGGAGGGGAGAGGAGGAGAGAGGAGGAGAGAGGAGGGGAGAGGAGGAGAGAGGAGGGGAGAGGAGGGGAGAGGAGAGGAGAGGAGGGGAGGGGAGAGGAGGGGAGAGAACAAGAGAGTGTTCAGGGGAGAGAAGGTGAGGAGGAGAGAGGAGGAGAGAGAAGGTGAGGAGGAGAGAGAAGGAGAGAGGAGGGAAGAGGAGATGAGATGAGAGAACTTGAAGGGAGAGAAGAGAAGGGGCGCGGAGCAAGAAGAAGAAGAGAGAGAGGGATGAATATAAGAAGAGCAGTGATGGAGAGAGAACATAAAGGAAACTACACCATCACATACACACAGAGTCCTGTGTGAGATCTAATGTCTCGTCCTGGTCCAGGTGCTGATCGCTCAGGAGAAGATGGCCACCAACACCGTTTACGTTTTCGCCAAAAAAGACTCTAAATACGCCTACACCGCCGAGTGTCGCTCCTGTCTGGAAAACTCCTCCAGACCCACCAGCACCATCTGGGTCAGCATGATGGCCCGTGGAGGACAGGTGAGGGCTGAGGGCTGAACCACGTCTGAGGGTGGAGGCGCCCGGTGTCTTTATCAGTGTGTGTGTGTTTGCAGGGCGTAAAGAAGAGCGCCATCGGACAGAGGATCGTGTCCACTCTGCCCTACATCCGACAGGAAGTGCCCATCATCATCGTGTTCCGAGCGCTGGGCTTCGTGTCCGACAGAGACATCCTCGAGCACATAATCTACGACTTTGACGATCCCGAGATGATGGAGATGGTAAAGCAGCTGAGCTAACGGGGAGGGGGCTGCACCTGTAATCTCTGTTTTAAGATTCACATTATAAACTCCATCAGAAGTATCAAAGTTTAAAGCTGCCCTAATCTCCAAAATGAACTTTTCAGAGCTTTTAGTCATGTTCAATAAATGTAACTTGTGATTGGGAAAAGGCAGAACATCATGACTGACACTTGAATCTGATTGGTCAAAACGTCAAACTTCTGTTACGTCCAGTGAAAAGCTCAGACCTCTCCCCTGTTCAGATGCACAACAAAATAAATAGTCCATATTTTCACTATAATCGTCTGAAGTCTGCCTGACGCTGTCCCTTGTTTGGTTCGAGCTCTTGGCCTTTGGTTTCCACACAAACCTCAGTGCTGCTCTGTGATTGGTCCATCCAGCGTCGCCAAGATGGATCCTCATGAGTTTGTGAGAATCCATCACAAGTAACTATTAAAATCACAGTGAATATATCAGTAACAGCGAAAAGACACGTTATGCAGTTATGTGGCAGCTTGACCTCAAATGTCACAGTAGTTCTCCCCTGCTCTGACCCTTGACCCCTTCTCTGACCCCTGCTCTGTGCTGTCCAGGTGAAGCCGTCTCTGGACGAGGCGTTTGTGATCCAGGAGCAGAACGTGGCTCTGAACTTCATTGGATCTCGAGGAGCTAAACCTGGAGTGACCAAAGAGCGCAGGATCAAGTACGCCAAGGAGGTCCTGCAGAAGGAGATGCTCCCCCACGTGGGCGTCAGCGACTTCTGCGAGACCAAGAAGGCCTACTTTCTCGGGTCAGTACCAGCACCAAGGACCAGCGCCCCCTGCTGCTCACTCTGGATCCTTCTGTTGATCCTTCTGCTCACTCTCAGTGGAACAGTGTGACTTTAACGTCTGCCTTTTCAGTGCAGTATCTTCATAATTATTATTTTTAATATGTAAATGTATTTATTTGTCGAAAAGAGTTTAAACTTTAGTTTTGTAGTTTTAATATCTGTCCTAATCTGTTGCATTTTGGCCAGAAATTAAGATGAAAACTACATTTGTCAAACTAGATCCAAATGTTTTACTGTTGCATCCTATGACCCTCTATAAAATCAGTTCTTCTTCCCTTCACATGAGACGTTCATGCACAAAAACACATTTGGGATCAAAATAACAGCCGTTTGTGTTTTTATTATTTTTGTGGTGCAATGTTTTATTCAGAGTTACATCATTTCAAAGGGGAAAACACAGTCTCACTCTCAGTTTGAACCATTTTAAACATATCTGAGCCTTGGTCGTTTCTCTCTCAAATAAAAACATAAAGACACAGTTTTATGACCGGCTCTTTGAAATGAATCTATCCAAAAGATTCAGATCCCGTAAAAGAGCCGAGTCCCCTGATTATCTGTGACTCTTTGCTCTCTGATCCCCTCGGGTAAATGTTCTGACTCCTGTGTTTATAGTTTGACCTGTGCCCTCCTCCTCCTCTTCGTCCTCCTCCTCTTCGTCCTCCTCCTCATCCTCCTCCTCCTCCTCATCTCCACACAGGTACATGGTACACCGCCTCCTACTGGCCGCTCTGGGGCGCAGAGAGCTGGACGACAGGGATCATTATGGAAATAAGAGGCTGGACCTGGCTGGACCTCTGCTGGCCTTTCTCTTCAGAGGGTCAGTAATAAAACAGGACGTTTTTTTGTGTTATAATGTGAACAAGTAAATGTGTGTGACTACAAGTGCTGCTGCCAGAAATACACAGGAAAAAAGTACACACAGTACTTTAACATGGTGTTAGTATCTACACAAAAACATGTACAAAACCTTTTTTGTGATCAAAATGTTGGTGTCATCTGCAGCTATACAAGTTACATTTTGATTATATTTTTCCTCTTTTTAAACCCCACACGTCCCACCTGTTTTACCTGAGATCTCCTTTTGATGAGCAAATATAAAGAAGAGAAAAAAATAAATAAATACACAATAAGGATACAAAATGTACATATAGTAGTAAAAGAAAAAAATAATAACAATATACAAAATCATTCCTTACAGACATAAGGATTATTTACATTAAAAAAAAAACAAAAAACTTGATAAATGACACTGTTTGAACGCTGTCGTAAATGCTGACTTTTGTTCTTTAAATATACACATATTTTCATATTATCATTTTGATTATAATATAGATCATAGATTATAATCCCAGTAAAACTTTTTTAAATGTACAGTCTCTTTAAAAGGCCTGAGCTGCAGCAGAATGGAGCAATAATTAGCTAATTAATTATATAATTAATTTATTCTACAGTGTCCTTTATTCTACAGTGTCCTTTATTCTACTGTGTCCTTTATTCTACTGTGTCCTTTATTCTACTGTGTCCTTTATTCTACTGTGTTCTTCACGTCTTGTGTTGATTTCAGGATGTTTAAGAATTTACTGAAGGAGATTCGAATTTACGCTCAGAAATTTATCGACCGAGGAAAAGACTTCAACCTGGAGCTGGCCATAAAAACACGCATCATTTCAGACGGACTCAAGTATTCACTCGCCACAGGAAACTGGGGAGACGTGAAGAAAGCCCACCAGGCCAGAGCGGGAGTGTCCCAGGTCAGACACTGAGGGGTCAGAGGGTTCAGAGACTGAGGGGTCAGACACTGAGGGGTCAGACACTGAGGGGTCAGACACTGAGGGGTCAGACACTGAGGGGTCAGACACTGAGGGGTCAGACACTGAGGGGTCACGCAGTCTCTGACGCAGACAGGCGCAGGGCCAGAGGAGCAGAGACAGACAGTGAATATATGGTGCAGAGGAGGTGCAGAGGAGGCACAGTGGCTCAGAGGAGGTGCAGAGGAGGGACAGTGGCTCAGAGGAGGTGCAGAGGAGGATGTTAATCGTGTGTGTTTTGCAGGTGTTGAACCGTCTGACCTTCGCCTCCACGTTGTCTCACCTGAGGAGAGTGAACTCTCCCATTGGACGAGACGGAAAACTGGCCAAACCCCGACAGCTCCACAACACACTGTGGGGCATGGTCTGTCCTGCAGAGACCCCCGAGGTACTGGACCAGAGACCGGACCAGAGACCGGACCAGAGACCGGACCAGGGACCGGACCAGGGACCGGACCAGGGACCAGAGACCGGACCAGAGACCGGACCAGAGACCAGGGACCAGAGACCGGACCAGAGACCAGGGACCAGGGACCAGGGACCAGAGACCAGGGACCAGAGACCAGGGACCAGAGACCAGGGACCAGAGACCAGGGACCAGAGACCGGACCAGAGACCATTTTGACAAGATATTTTTGTATAATTTTAACCAGAAATATTGTTTTATTTTATTATATGAAATTAAGTTTGATGTTAGTATTGTCCTTTTTATTCAAAGTTTGTGTATTTTATTATTGACTCAACTACACCCTCTTAACCTCAAATACATCAGTTCTTTTAGTCAACAGAAATGTGCTTGTTTGAAGAAGTTCTTGTTCTGTTCAGGGTCATGCTGTGGGTCTGGTGAAGAACTTGGCCCTCATGGCGTACATCTCTGTGGGGTCTCAGCCCAGCCCCATCCTGGAGTTTCTGGAGGAGTGGAGTATGGAGAACCTGGAGGAAATCTCACCAGCCGCCATCGCTGAGTAAGACGGACCAATGAAAACTCTGAACCAACCACATTTAAAGTCACGAGTGAGAGCGTTTTACCCAGTGACTACGTCCTTTTCTTCTAGTGCCACTAAGATATTTGTGAACGGCTGTTGGGTCGGAATCCACAAAGACCCAGAACAACTGATGAACACCCTGAGGAAACTGAGGAGACAGATGGACATCATCGTGTCAGAGGTCAGGACACATGGTATCTGCAGTAGGACATGTTCTATCTGCGTGTAGGACATCTCATTAACAAGAATAAACTCCACTCACACATGATCGTGCCCATTGTTCTTCTCCTGTCTCCAGGTGTCCATGATCAGAGACATTCGGGAGCGCGAGATCCGGATCTACACAGACGCCGGGCGGATCTGTCGCCCGCTGCTTATTGTGGAGAAGCAGAAGCTGTTACTGAAGAGACGCCACATCGATCAACTCAAAGAGCGGGAATACAACAACTACAGGTAAGTGTGGGCTGGACACTCCCTCCTACTCTGAGCACGCAGAGGGTCAGAGGGTCTGGACCGCAGAGGGTCAGAGGGTCTGGACCGCAGAGGGTCAGAGGGTCTGGACCGCAGAGGGTCAGAGGGTCTGGACCGCAGAGCACGAGCTCGAATGAGCTCAGGTTGTTAATCCATAAAGTATTGTAAGAGCTGGGTCTGACCTCCAGGGAGTGCGGGCTACTACTGCTACTAGTGACCCTTATCTCCTCCAACTCTCCTCCTCCTCTAACCCTCGGCAGTGTGGTCCTCAGTGTGGTCCTCAGTGTGGTCCTCAGTGTGGTCCTCAGTGTGGTCCTCAGTGTGGTCCTCAGTGTGGTCCTCAGTGTGGTCCTCAGTGCTTCTCTAACCCTAAAACCCCTCTAACCCCTGGCCCTCACTGTGTTCCTCGAGGCTGAGAGATGTTCCAGGTCCACTTCAGACCTGAACCGTGTCTAAGCTCGGTCTCGCTCTCAGTTGGCAGGACTTGGTGGCGTCTGGCGTGGTCGAGTACATCGATACGCTGGAGGAGGAGACGGTGATGTTGGCCATGACCCCCGATGACCTCCAGGAGAAGGGCGTGGCCTACTGCTCCACCTACACCCACTGTGAGATCCACCCCTCCATGATCCTGGGAGTGTGCGCCTCCATCATCCCTTTCCCTGACCACAACCAGGTACTACAGCTCTGCTACTACTGCAATACTACTGCTACTGCTGTTACTACGACAACTAATACAAATACTGCAGCTTCTATCATTACTTTTCCTACTACTTTTACCACTACTACTGCTATAATTTCAACTACTGTTCACATCTCTACCACTGCTGCTACTGCTACTGTTACTGGCACGACTACTACTGCTACTACGAGCTCTACTACCACTATCATCTGTAGTACTGCTGTCATCTGTTCTGTCTTACTGCAGCTGCTCTCACCTGTACTATTACTCCACTACTTTTACTCCTGGTCTCTGTATTTGAGTATTTTCTCAATATTTGCACTTTACCAGAGGTGGTGCTACTTCACAATAATATTATTCAAGTACAAAGTAGTTGTCCAAGAAAGTAAAGAGTAACTTAAAGAGTAACTTAAAGAGTAACTTAAAGAGTAACTTAAAGAGTAACTTTTATTTATTTGGCCAGTCCAGATTACCTCCACACTGAGCGTCTGAATCCCGCTCACGTCCCTTCTCCTGCATTTACAGTATTTTATTTCATTAGTCTCCCAGAAACACGTACCAGTCTGCTATGGGGAAGCAGGCCATGGGCGTGTACATCACAAACTTCCACGTGCGGATGGACACTCTGGCCCATGTGCTGTACTACCCCCAGAAGCCCCTGGTCACCACGCGCTCCATGGAGTATCTGCGCTTCAGAGAACTGCCAGCAGGTGACGCACTGCACCACACACGAGCGAACAACAGGGGCACAGAGTGAGACTGGAGGGTTTATAAACAGGGACACTGGGTAAATGAACTGCTCTCAAGAAAACAATTTATAATGTTATAATGTTTCCTCATCAAAAACACGCCTGAAGAGGTTTTAGACGTCATCTGTGCATGTTTGAGTAATCTAGAGATCTCTCCTGGGCCCTGCCCTCCTTAAGGTTAGCAGTACAAGGCGGTACGAGGCTCCACCCACAAGCCTACATAACCCTTGCTCCGTCTTAACCCCCTCTTTAATACCCCATAGAAGTAAAAAAGTCTGAAATCTGAACTGATGAGTCACATTTCAGAACCTGTTTGTTCAGATGTAAATTTCAGGGTCAGATGTTTGGAGATACTGCTGCAGCTGTAGATCGATCTTTTTTATGCCGTATGAATCGCCATATTACAGTGTAATACCTCCAGTCCAGTGTTTGACGTGCTGCTATTTTCCTCCAGGCATCAACGCCATCGTGGCCATCGCGTCCTACACCGGCTACAACCAGGAGGACTCTGTGATCATGAACCGCTCTGCTGTGGACCGTGGCTTCTTCAGGTCTGGAGCCTTCAGCCTGTCACTTCAACTTTCACTCCTGAAACACCTGTTCTGTTTGATTCCCACATGACAATTCTCCATAAATATACAAAAACATACAATACACTACACAAACCTGGTGCAGTTATTTCATTAATGGACTGATGGGAGAGGGAGACGCAGAGTAAAGGGACGGGGGACTTCAAATCAATAAAAGGAAACATGATGATCTAAATATGTTAAGACCCCATAAAAGTAAAATACTCCCTCTTTAAATATGACAAACTGTCTGGTTTTGTGTCATCAGTGAACTTGGTCTGCTCTCGGCTTTCTCCTCTGGTCTCTGCTTTGCTCTGTGCTCTCAGCTGTCAGTTCTCCTCTTAGTTCTCCTCTCAGTTCTCCTCTTAGTTCTCCTCTCAGTTCTGCTCTTGCCTCTGGTCACTCTCCACTCTCTGCTCTGGTCTCTGTTTTCTGCTCTCGTCTCTGGTCTCTGCTCTTTGCTCTTCTTTCAGCTCGTTGCTCTCTGCTCTCAGTTCTTGGCTCTGGTCTAACCCTGGTCTAACCCTGGTCTCTGATGCAGGTCTGTGTTCTATCGCTCATACAAAGAACAGGAGTCCAAGAAAGGGTTCGACCAAGAAGAGATCTTTGAGAAGCCGACACGAGAGACGTGTCAGGGTGAGGAACAAGAGTCCTGTTTAAGAACGACTCCTTTATCTTATAAAAGAAAAACTGTTTTTTTGGGAGTATTTAACGTATATCTTTTGTAACACATTTTTACCCAAAGTAAAAAAGTAGCAGTAGTAGTAATCATCTTGTGTTTCGTGCAGGAATGCGACATGCGATCTACGACAAACTGGACGACGACGGCCTGATCGCCCCGGGCGTGCGCGTGTCGGGAGAGGACGTGATCATCGGGAAGACGGTCACTCTGCCGGAGAACGAAGACGAGCTGGACTCCACAAACCGCCGCTACACCAAAAGAGACTGCAGCACTTTCCTGCGCACGTCCGAGACCGGCATCGTCGACCAGGTCATGGTCACGCTCAACCAGGAGGGATACAAGTTCTGCAAGATCAGGGTGAGAGACGCTCATGGTTCATGGTTCACATCTCTGTAATAAGACAAAAACTGTTAGACCAGACCACTGTGCACAAAGTTCAGCGTCTTCCCTCTGCTGTTGCGTGTTTGACTTGTGCATGTTCTGACCTGGTGCTGTTGTTCCAGGTGCGTTCAGTCAGGATTCCTCAGATCGGAGACAAATTTGCCAGTCGACATGGACAGAAGGGAACCTGCGGGATCCAGTACAGACAAGAGGTACGTCGCTACTGCTCTGGGACGTGCTGTGAGCCAATGAAAATCAGGCAATCAATACAAAACATCAGAACAAGACACACAGACTAAAGTCGCTCTTGTTTTCAGGACATGCCGTTCACGTGTGAGGGCATCACTCCAGACATCATCATCAACCCTCACGCCATCCCGTCCAGAATGACTGTGGGCCATTTGATCGAGTGTCTACAGGGGAAGGTACGGCCACTGGGGGGCGCCGCTCGCCGTCTGAGCACTTCTAACCCTGATGTGTGTCACAGGTATCGGCCAACAAAGGAGAGATCGGAGACGCCACGCCCTTCAACGACGCCGTCAACGTGCAGAAAGTGTCCAACCTGCTCTCAGAGTACGGCTACCACCTCCGAGGAAACGAGGTCAGTCCCTCCTCTGGCACCAGGGGCCTCCTCCTCTGGTACCAGTGTCCCTCTGGTCCAGTTCTGGACCAGGTCTGGTCTAAAGTCTTGTTCTGGTCCAGGTCTGGTCTAAAGTCTTGTTCTGGTCCAGGTGCTGTACAATGGTTTCACGGGGAGGAAGTTGACCTCACAGATCTTCATCGGTCCCACGTATTACCAGCGTCTGAAGCACATGGTGGACGACAAGATCCACTCCAGAGCCCGAGGTCCTGTCCAGATCCTCAACAGACAGCCCATGGAGGGCCGGTCCCGGTGAGTCCAGCTCTGGCCCCTGTTCTGACCCCTGTTCTGACCCCTGTTCTGACCCCCGTCCTGACCCTGTCCTGACCCTGTTCTGACCCCCGTCCTGACCCCGTCCTGACCCTGTTCTGAGCCCGTCCTGACCCTGTTCTGACCCCTGTTCTGACCCCTGTTCTGACCCCTGTTCTGACCCCCGTCCTGACCCCTGTCCTG
>NC_047130.1:203469-358469 GCF_009829125.3 Periophthalmus magnuspinnatus
GAAAACAAAGACACAACATTACCATGGAAACAGCAAGTCAGGTTTGTGGAGATGCAAGCCAAAAACAAGTGTTTCAGTGCGACACACACCACAAAACAAAGAAACAACAATTTTTAGCTAAAATGTTACGCACTGGGGCTTTAAATATACAGTATTATTAAATAGTATTAGTACATTACTAGTGGTTGAGCAGTAGTATTAGTAGTATTAGTAGTATTAGTAGTATTAGTAGTATTAGTAGTATTAGTAGTACTCGTAGTCATAATCATAGTAAAGTATCGTCCTCTGACCTGACGGGCAGCTGCCTTTGCCCTTCACTGTCACAGGCTGCAGTTCCGCGTCTCTCCTGTCGTTGGCGCTCTTCAGGGCACAGGGGTTTTTGTAGGTGACACCGTCCGAGCCGCAGACCTGCTCCGGTCACCAAGACAACCACAGTCAGAAAAGAGCAGCTCCCTCTACAGCAGCTCCCTCCCTCTACAGCAGCTCCCTCCCTCTACAGCAGCTCCCTCTACAACGGCTCCCTCTACAGCAGCTGTAGAGGGAGCCGTTGTAGAGGGAGCCGTTGTAGAGGGCTACAGCGGCTCGTTCCTTCCAGAAAATGATAAATTTCCCACTGAACACATTTTTCTGACAGTTTCATGACGAGTTTCATATTTTTTTCTTTTCATTCTGCTCATGTCATGAACAAACTCCGTCTAAAATAAATTTTACGCACAAAGAAACATGTTTGACACTTTAAACTGATTTCACTAAACAAAGGTTTTTATTTGTCTAATCAGGACCATCGTGCACTTTCCACACGTCTCGGGCCTTATTCACTTATTTATTATTCACTTATTTATTATTCACTTATTCACTTGTTTACTTGTTTATGTTTGTGGTTGTTTGGTAACAGTTATGAAATTATGTAAATGTTTGTCACCTCTGCAGCCCACAGCCTGTTTCGATACCAAATAATACTCTTGATACTTGATACTGATTCAAGTACCACGATTTTCAGCGTTAAATGTTTGTTCTTTCTGTTTCTTTTCCCACGTGACCTTGTGTCCAGTCCCTGGGTCTGCGCTGAAGGTCAGATAAAAAACTCAGTGTTTTGGGAACATGATGTGAAGAATTTAATCTGAGACACAGGGACAAACCGCCCTGCCCCTCCACAGTGTATCACTCCACCACATCACTCCACCACATCACTCCACCACATCACTCCACCACATCACTCCACCACATCACTCCACCACAGTGTATCACTCCACCACAGTGTATCACTCCACCACATCACTCCACCACATCACTCCACCACATCACTCCACCACAGCGTATCACTCCACCACATCACTCCACTACAGTGTATCACTCCACTACAGTGTATCACTCCACCACGGTGTATCACTCCACCACATCACTCCACCACAGCGTATCACTCCACCACATCACTCCACTACAGTGTATCACTCCACCACAGTGTATCACTCCACCACGGTGTATCACTCCACCACATCACTCCACCACGGTGTATCACTCCACCACATCACTCCACCACGGTGTATCACTCCACCACATCACTCCTCCACAGCGTATCACTCCACCACAGCACTGGGGGACTACTTTTTGGCGTTGAGTTTAGATAAAGGTGAGACAAAAGTTTGGACACACCCTCTCACTCAGTGTTTCTTATTTTTCTGTATGTTTACATTCTATATTTACATAAAGATGGAGTAAGACGTTTAATCACTCTACTAAATATATTTTTTGATATTTTATCCGTGACGCGTGAGGACAGGAGTTTTGTGCTGATGCTTTTGCTGCTGGTTTGTTCGTGCAGTCGAGTTTTGCAGCTGGAAACGGCTCAAACGGCACAAAGGCCGTTAAAGACACGAGGCCTTAAGTTATTTTCATTTGTTATTTGCCTGTTGTGTCTGTGAGTCCCTCAGTCGTCCGGGTCTGATCCAAAGTAAAAGACGAAGTTTAAATCTGTTTCATTTCATTTCCCTCCTGAAATCCTGTTTCTGTTTGAGCTCTCGCTGCTGATTGGACGACTGTTTCTCACTCGGCCAATCCTGTCTCACCTGGAGCTCCTCTTTTTCAGTTCACCTGTTCAGGGTTTGACTCGTGTGTGTCCAGTCGTTCTGTTTGTGTCTCATTTTGTTTCGTTTTTTTTCGTCGCCTCGTGACCGTGACAGCCGCTGAATAATGAGCTAAACGTGTAAAATGAACACGGAAATAATTAGTTTTACTTAATTCTTCTAATTCTTAATTCTAGTTTAGTTTTGTGTCTATTTTGTCGCTCGATTCCGTTTGTCGCTATGTCCCTTTAGTTTGTTATTTTTAACACAAACCTTATTATTTTTGGTTTGTTGGTTTACGTTCTGTTGATTTATATATTTACATAAATAGTTTAGTCGACTTTTGTTACTTTGCCCTTTTACATCCCTGTACATTAAATTACTTTTTTATTTCACCATTTTTCCATCTTGGTTTTTCTTTCCTCCCTGACCCTGGACACTGAGTCTGAGTGACTCTGAGGAAAAACATTTTTATTTTGGCTGTAGAGTAAATTTGATAAAAGTCTTTTGCACACGTGCACACTTACCTCGTGCACGCTCACCTCCTGCACGCTCTCACACGTGCACACTCTCACACGTGCACACTCACCTCGTGCACATTCTTACACGTGCACACTCTCACACGTGCACACTCACCTCGTGCACGCTCTCACACGTGCACACTCACCTCGTGCGCGCTCTCACACGTGCACACTCACCTCGTGCGCGCTCTCACACGTGCACACTCACCTCGTGCGCGCTCTTACACCTGCACACTCCCACTTTGCTCTTCTTGTCGGCGCGGATACACTCGAGCCCCGCCCCACAGTGAGGCCCCGCCCCTCGGACACAGGGCTGCCCCTCCCCCGACAGAGGGGTCTGCACGGGGGTCTGCACGGGGGCTACAGGGGCTTTGGGGGCCGGGTCGGACCCGACCACGACCAGGAGCGCCCCCAGGAGGAGTCCCAGGACAGCGGCCATCTTCTCTGGACCAGGTCTGGACTTGGTCAACGTCTGGAGGAGGAAAAATAATTGTCCCGTGAAAGACTTTGTGCTGGAGCTGTCGAGATTCTGTATATTTACTCTAGTTTTGTCATGGTCAGCTGCTCTTGTGGCTGACCTCCTGGCACACTGAGCACATTTTCATAATAATAACGTCCTGTGAAGTTCAAAGGACAGAAGTTACGGACTGTTGGACCGTGTCATCGGAGCAGTTTGTTTTTCCTGTTTCCATGGCGACCCTGCTTAGAGATGGCTATGCTAGCCAGTTAGCTCTGAAATGTTACACACTTTTTACTACAATGAAATCGACTTTCTACACCAAATATGGCAGAAGACGAAACAACAGCGGCGCCCCCTGGAGGCTGTTGTGATGCTGCAGGACACAGAGGAGGGACACTTTTGTCCTGAGAGCTGCCCTCACACTGGATCTCATGACCCTGTTCTATTATTGCCCCGCTCTAAGAGGAAAAACTGCCCCTCGGGACAAACACAGTGATCTGATGAAAACCATTTGAAAAAGTCTCATTTTTCCCTGTGATTTTTTGCAGTAGGAAAAACTTTAACAAATCAAATGAGTGCGGAGTTTTAATACCAGGTTTAGTAAAGATAAGCTTCTGGGCATCAATACTTTTAAAAACCCAAAATAGTAGTAACAGAATAAAAGGATTATAGAAAATCCAAGTTTAAAGTAAAATCAGTATCAAAAACTAAACAAATGTCTCCCTGGAGAATCTCAGAGACGCAATGATCTGAGCTCCACACGTCACATGACACAAGATCTGTCCACAGAGACATAACGACACGAGGTTAGTGTCAAAAGCACAATCAGCGTCTGCGACTATTATCATTACATGAAACATGAAACATGAAACATGAAACATTAAAGTGAAATGAGGCAGAGAAAAGTCCAGATAAACATGTTTGTCTGGAATATTCCACAGGAAACAGTTTATAGCATTTCACTCATTAGCAAAAATATTATTTTATTTATGAATTTGTTTTAATGGCCCAGAAATACTATGAGCGGGTCGCCTCTCCACAGATCTAACGCACAACTTGTCCTAGTTCCTCCAGTGAGGTGAGTTTAATGTCGTACTTTAGAACAGGAAGAATCGTTTTCACTGAGGTCCACATCAGGAAACTGGCCTCAGAGGAAAAGATCAGGCAGAAAAATGTCACTAAATGTGACATAAATAAATGTACCTACTTTTTAACTTGTTAAATACGTGTTTCTGTATTTATTACTCGTTCAAGTTACAAATATTCCATGTGTAAAAGTGCAGCCACTGACAAAGACTCAGCCATAATAAAGTTTCACTGGTTTGTGGCTTTTGAACATTTCCTGCTCTGATCCAGACTTTTAATTCTTGGACAATTTGTTGTTTTTCTTGAAGTCTCACTTTTGCAAAATAGCTCCATGTTTGGTGCCAAAATGTCGGCGCAGATTGAGAACTGACCCCACCTCATAAAATAAAAAACAAACAGGTTTTTCTCTTTGTCCCAAAAAGTGGAACTGATACAAGTTTGTGCTTCAGTCTCATTAGTTTATGGTCATTGCCTTAAAGCAGCAGAGACTTATTTTAAAATGACAGTCAGACCTTTTCATTTACCTTTTCACGGCCACATAAAATGATGTGACGGGCCACATTTGGCCCCCAGGCCTTGAGTTTGACACATTCCAGCCAAGACAGTAACATCTCCATGGAAACACAGGCCCAATCCAACTATGACTGGCATCAACAAAAAGTACATGTACTTTATTTTCTGAAGTGATTTCATCCCCAAACTCTGGTGAGAGTAGAATGAGGAGTAGTAACAGTAGTAGTAGCAGTAGTAGTAGCAGTAGTAGTAGCAGTAGTAGTAGTATTATTGATGGTGGTAATAGTAGTAATCATAAACTTATCTTGTAAAAATCTGAACTGTACCTGATGAGACGTCCAGGTGAGACTCAGAGCTGGTTTTGGACCGAGTTTGGACCCGTTCAGGTGCAGTCCCGTCTGGTCCTGGTCTGGTCCTGGTCTGGTCCTGGTCTGGTCCTGGTCTGGTCCTGGTCTGGTCCTGGTCTGGTCCAGGGGTCGGTCTTGAGTCTGGGAGTCAGAGGAATGCAGTAAAGCCCCTCCCTCTGTGGATCATGAGACGATAATCCGAGCAGAACGCCCTGAGCTCTGAGTCGACACAAACACTCAGGAAAAACATCTCAGCTCTAATTCTATATAAAGACATTTAAACACACACACACACACACACACACACACACACACACGACTTCTGTCACGACTCAGGGCACGGACGCAGTTTAAACATGTCTGAGCACATTAAAGGAGAAATGTCATGATTTTTTCAGGTTTGTAGTTTTGAAATAGTTTAAAGGGCTGAGATCACGTTATTCTCTGATCTGTGTCGTCACACACAGACCTGGAGTTGTGTTTTGTTTCATTCACATGTTTAACACAAACCTGCACATTTAGACTGAGCTCTTCTCTCAAACTGAAAACACTCTGTTCCACCTTGTGATGTCATCATGTGGTGATACAGGAAGTGCTCCACTGTGTTTTTAAACTCCACCTTCACTAGAATCATCTGGATCATTTCAGTCCTGGAGTTGTCTCTTATCTCGACTGAACTAAAGGTAAAAGGAGTTCACATGAAAACAACCACTTGATGACATCACAAGGTGGAACAGAGCGTTTAGAGGTTTAGAGATGTGACAGACTAATAATAAAGTGTTAAACATGTGAATGAAACAAAACACACTCAGGTCTGTTTTTGAGGACATTATGGAGCTTTAATAATAAACAGAGTCCCTGGACATTTTAGAACTTTTCATTATCAAACTACAGAAAATAAAAACAGAACACAGGGACTATTGTTCTGAAGAGATGCAACATTTAAATAAGTCCACAGAGTACACAGTTTAGTATATAAAATGAAAAGAGCTGATTCAAAATTAAACAAAAAGAACAAATCAATTTCAAATAAGAACATTGTATTTAGCATCAGCGTTAGCGTTAGCGTTTCAGCACTGGGTCATTTTAACTTTGTCTGATACTTAAACTTGTAGATTTTAAGACACACAAGTCTCACATTAGAACAGTATTTGAGTTTGTAACAGTTTAATGTTTGTAACATGACAGTTAGCGTGCTAACATGACAGTTAGCGTGCTAACATGACAGTTAGCGTGCTAACATGACAGTTAGCGTGCTAACATGACAGTTAGCATGCTAATATGACCGTTAGCTTGCGTGCTTAACAGTTGCAGCCTTTGTGATTTTCTAATTGTAAAGTCAAATAGTTGTTGACTTTATTGATCTGTTGAACCTTATTGATGAAGTATTTAGTAGTAACAGTACTACAGACTGCTCCTGTGAATATAAAACTGTACTTTGTGTACTTTATTTGCACAGCACATGCATTAATCATATGGATGATGCTAGTTTCACGTAGCTCTGGTCTCTGGTGTTTAATTCTCTGTATCATGTCTGTATTTGCTCCACTCGTCTGTTGTGACGTTTAAATCTGCAGGTCTCCAGTTTAAACATGTTTTTTTTATTCAGATCGTCGTCAGCTGCACCGAGGGCCAGTTAAGCTTCTGGAGGTCCTTTTAAAAAACAGTTTACAGTTTTAAATTCACAAAGACACATGTTTAAAACAATATAAATAACACAAAAAACAAATTAAATTGAACAAAAACCATTATATCTCAGGTCTGGAGGATGCACTTTGTTTTTTGTTTGAATTGTGTTATTGCTGAAACAGCGGAGAACCTGCCTGAAGCCCACGGACGGGAGGTTTTCAGGTTCTAGACTGTGATGATGTCATACTCACATTGTACTTTACATTGAACTTTTCTATGAAATATCCAAAGGGTAAATCATTTCCTTTAGTCACTAGAAACTCTCTAGAACCAAAACATGAACGCCCTTCGAGACAACTGTTGTTGTGATTTTGGGCTTTACAAAAATAAATGAATTGAATTGCTTTTATAAGAAATATCACAGTTTTGACCACATTGATTCAATCTGTGTCCCTCAGTCCAGATCTGATCCAGAGTAAAACTACATGTTTCAAAAGAAGTTAGACTCTGTATGTTTCTTTTACCGTATTGATTTTAGATGCACTGATCTGTGTGAAATATTATTGGCCGACAGAATGTTGTGATGTCACAGCGAGAGGCTGGGGTCATGTGACATCATCACATTGTAATCCATAAAGTTTAAACGGAGCTGAGACAGGTGAGAATCCTCAGGTGAGTTTGTCGAGTGTCAGACGTGTCGACCTGGTTTATGGTTCAAGTCTCTGTGGTGGTTGTTGTTTGACGTGGACAGGTCCAGTCATTACAAAGTTCAACGTCATAAATCAACACAATATCAATGATTTTTTCCAGGACAGAAGACACAACGACGGTGTGACTCAGAGATTAAACCAATAACCCACAGATCATATTTTCCATATTTTCACAAAGTCAAATAGTTCAATAATTTAAACAGGACTTTTGCACTGAGACGTTCACCTTCTGTTTGAATGAAGTTTTGTCACGTCGTGGACTGAAGCTCTTCCTGTGATTGTCCTGAGTCCAGGAGAGGAAGGAAGTCTGAAAAACTCAACAACAAGAAGGAAAACATCTGACCCAGAACGAGGGAGGGCATCTGACGTACACCCAGAACGAGGGAGGGCATCTGACCCACACCCAGAACGAGGGAGGGCATCTGACCCACACCCAGAACGAGGGAGGGCATCTGACCCACACCCAGAACGAGGGAGGGCATCTGACCCACACCCAGAACGAGGGAGGGCATCTGACCCACGCCCAGAACGAGGGAGGGCATCTGACGTGAAGCTTTAGTCTTGTTTGGGGCCATGTTCAGTGGTGGTTTTGCGCAGATACTTGGTGACAAAGGCGGCGCACAGGTCTCTGTAGGGAGTGTTGGACTTGGGCTGGAGCTGGAGGAGTCTGTGGACTTTAGGGGAGCGGAGAATCATGTTGTGTCCGAGTCCGACCGCACTGGAGCAGAGCCAGTACAGAGACATGCACTGTGGAACGACACGGGACAATCAGGACCAGTTTACAACCAACGTACATCTGACAAGGAGCAAACAGCACGAGAGCAGATTAAATACAAAAATAAACAGGTTCCAGCGCCTGGTGGTGTAGGGTGTGTGGTGTAGGGTGTAGGGTGTAGTGTGTAGGGTGTAGGGTGTAGGGTGTAGGGTGTAGGGTGTAGGGTGTAGGGTGTAGGGTGTAGGGTGTAGGGTGTAGGGTGTAGGGTCCTCTACAGTTAAAGGCTGTACTTTATTTGACTTTGACATACCGTGTGCATTCTGCTTTAAGACTTAAACTCAGTCATAATCTGCACTGACTTAAATCTGTTTAAATCAGATCTTGGCCTTGGGTTTTCTGACCTGGGGCGTCATTTATAAAACTGCACTTCACGCCGCGTAGGTGTTACAGACCAGTCCTGTTCGGCCTTGTCTCCATTTATTCAGATCCACCCACTGGTTGAGCCACACCTGGAGCGGCCCGGGATTCAATGGGGGAATAAAATCCAGGAGCGTGCACCACATCAGCGACCAGTTTGTTTGGTTATTTAGTTTATTTTTTTATAGTAATTGTATTGTTTAAGTTGTATCCAATTTTGAAGATTATTTTGTAAGAATAAATCTAATTTATCCTTTTTTTACCACGTCCATGATCCTGTTTTGTTCTACACTTGGGTTTTTTAACATCATTTTGTTACGTGCCACCACCTCTGGACCAAGTTGGACGTAACAGTCGACGTCCTCTGTGTTAGACGCAGGATTATAAAACTATTAAGTGTGGCACTTTGCTCTGCACCCACTGGGACCCTGACACTCTCTGCAAAGTCTGGAGATGACACTTTGGAGCAGAAGAAGAGAGTCTGAGTAAAAATGTTTGAGCAGGAGATAATCAGAAAATATGGAGAAGGGCGGATCCGTCTGACCGTAGTGTGACCATAGACTTCTCTCTCCAGTCTGTGGGTTCCAGCGCAGAGAGGATGAAATAAGGATGTGACCTGAACATCACACTTTAGTTTAATCAAACACACTTTACATTTGTTTATATGCACCGCACGCCACAGCGGCTCCACACGAGCCCCTGTCCAAACCTGACCCCAACCCAACATTTTCCCTGCATTTTTAAAAATTTTTTTATTGGGAGTTGCAAAGCAGAGCTTCCTCTCGACGGCCCTGTCTGTGTAAATCAACGTAAAATCCACAGATTATCGACTCATGTTTAGGCAGATCTCATTCCCCACTTTGCCCATTTATGGAGAGGAGGAGTGGAGAGGTGGAGGAGTGGAGAGGTGGAGGAGTGGAGAGGTGGAGGAGTGGAGAGGTGGAGGAGTGTAGAGGTGGAGGAGTGGAGGAGGAGGAGTGGAGAGGTGGAGTTTGTGTGGCACATACCTCTCGTGGCCACTAGGAGCACACACTTGTTTAGAAAAATTCCTACATAATTGTTTATAAATGAGGCTCCAGACTGATCAGAGACAGAGGAGTCGCTCTGGACACTGTTCTTCTCAGAGTAGTTCAGAACTGCACAGTTTCCTGCACTGCTCCTTCAGGTTTTATTTTTATAAATCTTTTTTTACTTTTTCCACATGTCTTACTGCAGTAGTAGCCCACCCGCCCTTTACCTGAGTACACTCTGTGCCCCCTCCATCCTCCTGCGATGGGCCCAGGGCACAGTTAAAATGATCTGAGTTATGTTTTATCGTGCCCCGTGTGACCCACATGAGACGAGTCCAAACCCGACGCTCACACAAATCTGCACAAACACGGAGCAGACAGATACAGTACAGACAGATACTGCGAGGGGCAAGTCCACTCGTGTTCTGATTCTAATCTCACAAATACCTCTCCTGCCTCAGTCCTGGTCCGTGGTCGATCGAGTGAAGCCTTTTCACGCTCTGCACCAAACTGGAAGAGTGCAGTTTGCAGTGCACTCTGCTCGTGCACACGGCTCGTGCACACTGCTCGTGCACTAGGCTCGTGCACACGGCTCGTGCACTATGGCACAAAGTGCACTTCGCCCACCGTGCCCAGTCTGAATGTGGCGTGTGAGCTGGTGCTGCTCAGACTGATGGTGCAGAGTGGAACATTTGTTTCAGTCAGTCTGCCCCAGGGCAGCTGTGGCTACAGTAGTAGAATATCACTGTGTGTGAAGTGAATGACCATGAGGGGCGTTCACACGTCTGTACAGAACTTCACAAGTGAAAGGAATTAAGTCTAAAAAGAAATTCACCATCACACCCCATGTCCCCAGGACTCCTTTAGCTCCTGTCGTGCTCCAGGTAGAAAGTCCCAGAGGAGGAAGGACACTGTTGTCCTGAGTACTGTTCCCCTCCCCCCCAGACCTGATCCAAACCCTGATCCAAACCCGTCCTAATTAAAGTTGTTACGAGCAGTGAGAACAGTTAACTGAGAATGACTAACGCTTAACGGCGCTCGTTGGACTCACCGTGGGGACGTACGCAGACACAGGGATCATGAGGAGGGACACTGCTCTGAACGAGTGCAGGACAATCCTCTGGAAGCGTCCGGAGACAGGCCTCTGCTGCAGAGACGCCAACTGCAACACACGACACAACACACGACACATGACACACAACACATAACACAACACATGACACACAACACAACACATGACACACAACATGACACACAACAACACATGACACACGACACACAACACATGACACACAACATGACACAACACACGACACAACACACGACCCATGACACACAACACATAACACAACACATGATAGATATATATATATAAATAATATATATATATATATATATATATATAATATATATATATATATATATATATATATACACACACACACACACACACTGTGCAGTGTAAAACGTAAGGAACCAAAGCCTGATCTTTCCAGTATCTGTGCGTCTGTGCTGCTCTCGCTCTCATTTTTCCGTTAGTCGACCCTCGACCCTCCGACTCCTTTCCTCATGTCTATGGTGTAACTTTGAGTGAAAATAACACGGATTTATTCAAAGCAGTACCCACCTCCACCAGCAGGAGGTTGGTGAGCCCCAGAGACACAGGAATAATCCAGGTGGAGTCAGGGACAGTCAGGTCTTTGAACCAGAGAGCGCCCCCTGCAGCCAGCGCAGAGTACACAGCTGTGGACACAAACACAATAGTAGCTTTATTAGTTTTCTTTTAGTCCAGGATTAGCTCTTGATAAGTCCTGGTTTTGACCTGGTTCTCACCGCTGGAGTCCAGACTGAGGTCTCTGAGGGCCAGAGACAGACTGATCCAGACCGGGACCTGGACCAGGACCAAGATGGAGGCTTTGAACGGGTGACAGTTGTCTCGTACGTAGAGTTCAGACACAATCCTCTTCATGTTCTTCTTAAACTGGAACCTACAAAGTAAAAAAAAAAAGACATTAACAACTTTTAATAACATAATTCTTAACCATATTAGCAAACAGTTCAGCAGCATCTTTACTTTCACCGGGCTGTTGAACAACGAATGATATAAATGAGACCACACAAAATAGGGTCGTCAAAATACTGAAAATCTGACCCTAACCAGATGTTAACACGTATTTTATTAACAGTAGTATTGAAACTAGATCCTCATGTTTCACAGGTATCGATAATAAAAAAAAGTCCCATTGACAGGACATAAATGAGCCTTTCCTGAATGTTTATAATGATTTATGATGTGCAAATTATGATTTTAACAGACGTAAACGAGAACATGCTCGTGTTCAACAGGCTGGACTTCCCTTCTCAAGTGAAAACACAAGCACAAGGCTGTGGTCACTGCAGGGTCAAACAGAGATAATTTTAATTATTCAGTCTCATAAAAATTCAATGCATCTGTTAGAGCCACTTCCAGGGTTCAATTCCTACAAGGAGAGATGGAGAGAAAAGATCAATAAATGAAATAAGTCTAAATTATCCCACGGGGGAAGATTAAGCAGCAGTAGAAAAGTAAAAAAACAAACAAAAAAACCCCAAATAACTCACAGATGCACAGATACTAATATCGGATATCGCTCCGGTCCAGGACATTTTGCTGGATTTAGGCCCAGGACGTCTCCTAATGTGTGAACTTTTATTTATACAAAGCTGTTTAGTTGTTACTTGCATGAATAACAATGACATTCCACTGTTGGATCCATTTTGTAATTGTTCTTGGAGAAAAAGGCCAGTGTCGTTCCCTGCACTGGTATCGGTTCATATCAGGTATTAGCAGAGTATCAGTATCGGTATCAGAGTTGAAAAGGCTGAATGCGTGCATCCCGAGTGCAGATTAATGGTCGGACCGCTCACCCCGGGCGTATCTTTCAAACACAGTGTTTGTGCTGAAGTACCTGCAGGTGTCCAGGCTCCAGCCGACTTCTTTGGCTTTCACAGACACTTCATATCTGAGCCTCAGGGACAGCTCCGAAATCTCCTTCTGCAGCGCCTCCACCTGGTCACACACAAACACAACACACACATCACATTCAGCTTTGGCTTCAATCAGAAAACTTCAGCCAAACTCACAAATGTGGAAAAATATTTAAGAGTCTCATTTATTTGATTAAAACTCAATAAAAACGTCACAGTTACCTTCATCAACGAGGTGTTTATTAGGTTTGACAAACAGTGTTCTAGTACTAGTTTTAGTATCGATCTATTTTTTAAATAAAAAGACCATTGTTTTTGAATATTAGTTTGTGTTTTCTTCTAAACAGGCGCAAAAAGCTGTAATCTGCTTTAACGACCATGTTTTGGTGGTTTGTCACATATTAGTCCCATCAGAAGAAACACAAACTGATACTGAAACTAAATATTTATTTTAGGTACTAAAAATCATCAAAAATAAGACAAAAATGCCTCCTGAAGATTTTTTGCAAAACTTTGATCCATTTCAGAGCTAGTAGAGACTACACAACAATATTAAAGAAATACATTTTAATTTGTTTAACATCTAGACCCTTTTCCTTCGTCTTGAAACTAAACAGAACATGAACATTGTGCAGCTCCCCAGACCTACTGTCCTGGCTACACCTCTTTTTAGAGGCGGTAGTGTTCAGTGAACTCCTTTTCAAATAATAACCTTTAACAAACCTATAGATTCACTCATCTAAACGGTTTCCAGTATTGATACTGTTGATTCAACAAGGCCCTGGCTCTGGATTTTACCCGGTGCAGGATCACAGTCTGGTAGGCGGCGAGAGGCAGAGTCACAGTGGAGCGGACGGTCAAAGTCGCTGCTGCTATGCTCAACCACCAGGAGGCGCCGCTCATCTCCTGAAGTCCAACCAGGAACTGCTCTGCCACCTGCACTGGAGTGTGCATGTGAGCTCTGTGCATGTGGACAGGTGTATGCATGTGGAGGGGCGGGGCCAATGGCACAAGGGAGGGGCCTGGACAGACTAGAGCTGGACGCAAGAGACGCAGCATCTTTGACCTGAGGAGACACACACTGACAGTCAGACTCTACGTTATGGCGGTCACTGCACTAAAGTCGACTGGACTAAAGTCATCCATCCAGATGTCACTCACTCAGAGCCAGTTCAATAAGAGAAGAGCAAAAGGCGACTCACGATAAAACCAACAACCAAAAGTGCAGATTGTCACAAGAACCAAATCACGATTTGATTTTTATGACAACTCGCCCGGCCCTGTCTGTAGACTGATATCTGTGGACTGAGAAGGAAAAACAGCCACAGACAGACAATCAACACCACCCTAAAATACTATGACACGACTGGTGATAAAAACAAGGAGTTAAGAAACTGTATGTAAGATTTTGATTTTAAATTTCATAAACGTGACCTATCCCCAGATATGAGTTTCACATCTAAGGTTGTTTTTACACATGTTCTCTGTGGAGCCACTGCTCTGCTGAACGCTCTTTTATGTGGGCATAACTAGTGACAGTGTGAAAACGACCTAATATTGATAGCTTTTATTGATAAGAACTGTAATGCTGATTTATTCTTAATTACAAAAACATTGGACATGATGGCACATTTATTTATGTTATAATTTGGTGTTTTGGTTCTTAAGATGATTATCCAACTAGAAAGCAAAGACTGACATGAGTCTCATTGGATTACCAGTTTTTATGTTGAAATCCAGTTGATTTAAACCTAAAAGGACTCTCTCTGATGTGAACCAATTGTGTGATCTATGTGCAGGTTTGGACACTGTCACTAGTACTTTTTAAAAACATTAAGAGCCCATGCTACAAACGGTTCCTTAAAATCAAACAGGAGACTGCCTCATGGTCCATAACAGTGAAGTGAATCCATGTGTGTCAGTGTAAAAAGAACATCTTACATTTGGGTTCGTGCTGCTGATCACAGATGGGTCCGATCTCGACTGAAAAACAGGCTACTCCTGATTACATCAAACATATAAACATTATTCACACTTAGATACAGGCATATAAGCCGCCTGTAGCTAACTCCACTGACGCTCCGAACTTCAGAACCAGAACCACAGACAGATCCGCTTCACCTTCAGCTCCACGCTCTCCCCGCGCGCACTGATGACGTTTCATGTTTACAACTAATGGGCCCCGGAATATGACGTCATTACGTCACTTTTTTTTCTCTTTTCTTGTTTCGTTTTAATTTCACTGACTAAAATACAGTATTTAAGTAATTATAAGTATGGACTGTACTGCACGACTGTAACTGAAACTGTTAAAAGAAGACGAGACGTAACTATTCCTCCGGAAGTACGTCATTGTAAAACCGGAAGTGACAGGAACTTAACAACGGAAGCAAATGGCGGAGTTCAGTGGCGGAGGATTACTGGCGGCGCTGCTGCTGTTCACGGCTCTTACCGTGAAAGACGTGTATGTGGGAATGCACCGGGACCAGAGCCGGGACCAGCGCGGCCCGAGGAACGAGGCCGAGGACCGTGGCAGGTTCACGGCCGGAGAAGAGCAGGGAAGACCGGCCAAACCCTGGAGCAGCTCCGGGAGCCTGGGGCCGGTGCTGCGCTTCCAGTACTGGTGCGTCTGCTGTGTCCTGCAGTCTGCACCACAGCGGGGCTGATTCACAAGGATCTCACATAAACCGCAGTGGAAACACGTTTAAAGGGCCTACAGTGCACTGTTTCGATCTGTCTTATAATGCATCTTCATCACAAACAGGCCTGAAGTGTTTTTGTTTCATTCACACATTTAGAGTTATTTTCTCAAACTGAAGACACTCTGTTCCACCTTGTGATGTCATCATGTGGTAATACAGGAAGTGCTCCACTGTGTTTTTAAACTCCATACACCTTCCCTAGAATCATTTGGATCATTTTAGCCAATTTGCCATTGCCAAACCTTTAAGTTATAGCTGTTCTATTAGTCTCATTGAAACTGCTTCACTCCTCAGTGCATCAGCAGATATTAGAGACTTTGTTTTTACTGTTTTTACTGTAAAAAAAGTTATTCTGCTGTACTGGAGAGTTAAACAGTTCAGTTGAGCCTAAAAATAGCTGTTAACCTTAAAACTACCACTAAATGACATCACAAGGGAAAACAGCATATTTGTTTTTGGGGATGTAGACAGACTAATAATCCAGGATTATACAAACATGTGCGAATGAAACCAAACACAACTCTAGGTATGTTTTTGAGGAGGAAACAGCATTATAACATGGTTTAAGTCTCACTTAAGTCACTTTTGTGTAATATAGCAGCTTTAAATCAGAATTAAAGCAGGTCTGTCTGATTTAAATCTCACAAATGGACCTTGCAGTGCCCCCTAGAGTACTGTCTGGCACAGTGTTTGTACATGTTCATCTTAAAACTCTTTCTGTGTGTTTTAGCATTTCCTGAGGCTACAGTAAAGTGTTCCAGGACTATTCCAGGGCCATCAATCAAATCTACCCAGAGCTGCGCATCGAGGGAAGCAACTACCCCCCCACCACCTTAAACAAGTAAAGATGTCAATGTGTGTCGTAAAAGATATGAACAATGATATTCAGATCTCAGCCCTAGTTTGGACCTGTTTTACATTTGTATATTAAGTAATAAAATTAAAAAAGTAATATTGAAACTACTTTATAATTAACCACAGAAGCGATTTATTCAACCTTCTACAGCTCAAATCTTACATTATTACATAAAAAATGGCAAAATTCTCCCCACTAATGCAAAGAAAATATGCACACTAGAAATATCGAGCCACAAAATCTATTGTTCCAGCTTTCATGTATTGAACTTTAAGTCGATGTAGTGATTATGGCGGCAGGTCTAGCTCTGATCTCTTTCAGGTACCTGGGGAACCTGATTTTCTACCTGAAGCTCTTGGCCTTGGTCTTAATAGTCTCTGGAACCAGTCCTTTTAGACTTTTGAACACAGAACCCACCGAGTCCTGGGCCCGGATCTGGACTTGGACTCAGCAGAACAAGGTGAACCCCACTGCCCCCCCCCCTCCTGTCTGTCTCTCTGTTCTGCTCTCTCTCTGCTCTGTCTATTTTAACCCATGTTGTAGCTTAACGACAAGTGAAATTTTGGCTATAGGGTTGTCACAAGTATGGAAAATCTACTAATCTATACTAAACTAGTATAGAAAAAAGTCCCATTGACAGAAATGGACCTTTCCTGAATCTGTTTATAATGATGTTGAGCTGCATCTGAACAAGTATAAGACACATAGACTAGAATACACCCATGGACCACTATGAACCGACTGGACTAAACCAGGACTAAACCAGGACTGAACCCGGACTAAAGTGGGGCTAAACCAGGACTAAAGTGGGGCTAAACCAGGACTAAAGTGGGGCTAAACCAGGACTGAACCAGAACCATGGACCACTATGAACCGACTGGACACTGAGGGATTATACAGATATAAGACACATGGAAATAGAACACAAAGTACCAGATTTAATGTGGAACATCACAGTATATTGACTAAACAAAGAGTGTTTTTTTTTTATTATCATCATGGTATTAGAATCAGTATCGAGTCTATTCCTTAGTATCATAATCGAGTTTGACTTGCTCGTAACACTACTTGGCTTATTGATGTGTTTTTCAGATCTTCTCGTGCCTCATGGCCTTCTTTATTTGTAACATGCTGGAGACACATTTCCTGTCGACTGGAGCCTTCGAGATCAGCCTCAATGGTACAGTTACATTTAGACCAGTGCTTTCCAACACGTGGGGGCGTGACCCAAATGTGGGCCACAGGGGTTTGTTCTATTGTGTCATGGGACTGTCTAAGCAGAAAAAAGACTTGTGTTGTAGTTACACAAATGGCGGGTCAGTACATGTACTTCAAAATAATATTACTCAAGTAAAAGTGGTGCTTTAAGAAACAACTCATTTACTTGAGTAACTCGGTCCTACTCACCTCTGTCTGTCGATGAGTCTCAAAACCAGATCTGTTTAAAACCACAGCAGAACATGTAGCTATGATGTAAAAGTATATCAGTATCACAGATTTTCTCTTTTACACTGTGGACAGATTTTCATCCGTTTCTCCCAGTTTACCGCCTGTATCTCCACCTGTAACAGCCGTACGCTGTTTTTGTGACTCAGGTTTTCCCTTATTCCTCGCAGATGTTCCGGTCTGGTCTAAGCTGCAGTCCGGGTATGTGCTGAACATACAGGAACTCTTCCAGATCCTGGACTCTCACCTGAAAATGAACCAGGCACCAGTCTTCACTTAGACATGGACCAAACTGGGTAATGCAGCTGCTTCATCCACATCCAAGAGTCTCAGGAGACAAAGTATTTAAGGATTTAAAGGTTCTATATCACGCAAAACTAACTCTTCTAATCTTTAATCCATGTTCTAATGCTGTTTCCTCCTCAAAAACAGATCTGGAGTTGTGTTTTTCTTTCATTCGTGTGTGGAGTTTAAAAACACAGTGGAGCACTTCCTGTATTACCACATGATGACATCACAAGGTGGAACAGTGTGTTTTCAGTTTGAGAGAAGAACTCAGCCTAAATCTGTAGGGTTTGTGTGTTAAACTCAATTCAATTCATTTTATTTTTGTAACGCCCAAAATCACAACAACAGTTGTCTGAAGGGCGTTCATGTTTTGGTTGATGGGGGAAACCGGAGTACCCGGAGGAAACCCATCCAGACACGAGGAGAAACATGAAAAACTCCACACAGAAAGGCCTGGTGACCCGGGGATCAACCAAACCTTCTGCTGTGAGACATGAGCCACTCAGCCACAGAGATATACACACAAAAACACAACAACACACAAAAACAAACAACACACAAAAACACAACAACACACAAAAACACAACAACACACAAAAACAAACAACACACAAAAACACAACAACACACAAAAACAAACAACACACAAAAACAAAACAACACACAAAAACAAACAGGAAAATCAAACAACAGGAAAAATCGGCCAGACGAGGAGGAGGAGAGGGTCCACTGTCATCGGGGCATCTGAAAGAGATACACTCCACAGGGGGAGTGGGACAGGGGACAACATGTGAATAGCATTGCTGATGAGAAAATAGGGAAAAGTAGAGGATAGTGCTCAGGTTGCCATACTTCCCCCAGCTAGTTACTCCTACTGCAGCCTGTCTTATCCCGGGTTTGTCCCTAACTCCCTCACTATGTAACCTGGTCTATACCGAAGAGGAAGGTTTTAAGCCTGGTCTTAAATACAGAGACTGTGGGGGCCTGTTTAACATCAGCAGGGAGTTGATTCCATAGCACAGGAGCTTGGTAACTGAATGCTCTCCCTCCCACTGTACTTTTGGACACTCTAGGAACCACTAATAGTCCTGCATTCTGAGAGCGGAGTGCTCTGTTTGGCTGGTACGGGACAATAGCATCTTGCAGATAGGATGGGGCGTATGTGAATGAAACAAAACACGACTCCAGGTCTGTTTGTGACGAGGAAATGTTATCACAGAAAATTCCGTAATATGGCCCTTTAATCACAACCTATAAAACATTTGTGAATATTTTATTAAGATTTCAGCCTTAAGAGTGAGAGAGTTCATTAAAGTTTTTTGGACATGACACAGTTGGTCCAAAAAGTCCCTTGTGGCTTTTTGCTCTTTATGATCTGTACTTTTTCTGACACGTGCGTTTGCCTCGTGTTCTCTCCAGATGGTGTTTGCTGGAGGTGTTTCGGAGGGTCCGAGGTGGCGGTTAATGATGGTTGAGTTTTAAAGCAGTTTCAGAAGAAGCTCAGCCTGAACTCACTCCGCCATTCAAAGACCAGCCCTAGAAAACTACACTACCCACAGCGCACCTGTGCGTCACACCAGAAAACACCACAGAACTCCACTGACGTGATTTATTTAAAACTAGTAAAGATCTTTTTAAAATAGAAGTTTGTGTCATGTGTTTTTTGTCTGTCCTCTTGGGCTCAGAGATAATTCTACCAAAAACACATCAAACTCCACACATTCATCAGACATGCTCCATTAGGCCCAAACACGAGCTGGGGCCCGCGAGCTGGGGCCCGCGAGCTGGGGCCCGCGAGCTGGGGCCCGCGAGCTCCACTCTGGAAAAAGAACACAACAGTTAGATTTGATTGACATGTCATGATAAACCCCGCCCCTGGAAGAAATACAGTTTTTAGTTTAGAGTTTTTAGTTTCCATGGTGATGGGACTTTCGGCTCTTATGAGAGCCGAATCTTTTGGATCCATTCATTTCAAAGAGCTGTTCACAAGACTGGCTTTTTTTTCTTTATTTATATGACAGAAGCCAATGTGGGAATTTAAATTATCAACAAACTGATCACAGAGAGACAGGACCAAGGCTCAGATGAGTTTAACATGGTTCAAACTGAGAGTAAAAGTTTACCCTTTGGAAGGATGGAACTCTAAATAAAGTATTGCACTACACTGATGATGATAATAATAATAATAATAATAATAATAACTTCTTCTATGATGCATACATCTTCACTCTGTTGCCTGCTCTGCTTCTGTGCTGATTCTTGTGTTGGTTCAAAATTAATCAGTAAAAAAAAAAGCATAAAAAATTGAAAGAAAAACATCCGGTTCTTTTAAAAAATGAGATCCGGTTCCAATCGTTCACGCTAAGGAACTTTTTTATGCATATGTGTTTTTTTAATTATTACTATTATTATTATTATTATTATTATTATTATTATTATTATAGAAAGATGATTATTACAATGACAGGACACAGAACATAAACATAATAATCCGCTCAGGAGCCGCTCAAAAGAGCTGACGCAGTCATACGTCACATGACGTCAGTTCCGGTCCTGACAGTCTCGTGCGGACTGTATCTGACCCCGTGGACAGTTCGCGGGTTTAAGGTCTGATTTTTGCTTCTGTCTTTGGTCTTTGTCGGTTCTTTTCACGGTCCGTCGCCGGGTCTTTCTCCGGGTCGTTCTCCGGAGCCTCTCGGGGCCTGTAGCTCTTGTCCCGGGCCGGTCCTGGAGCTGTTTGTCTGCGGTGGAACCTCTGTGTTTGGCCCCTGTGTTTGGCCCCTGTGTTTGTGGTACGTGTGTCTCTGTGTCTCTGCTGTGGTTTTACTTTATGTTTAGACAGATTTAACAGGATTTTCCTCCACTCTGGGCTGATTTTAATATGAACGTGTTTCTGTTTGGTTGAATTTAAAAGTGACACCGGAAACTGCAGAAGGAAAAGACCAAACCATTTAGTCCAGGAGCAAGACACATCTGAACACTCCTGCGCAAAACCTGCACAAAACCTGCGCAGACTGCGCACGTTTGGACCTGACATGAAGACCTCGGTGAGTGATGCTTTACATTAGTAACTACTTGTATTTAAAAGTAGGATTTGTATGAAAAATGGACTCACACTCTCCCTCTGACCTTTTAATAGTGTTGTGTCATAAAATGAGATGTTGGTTTAAGCTCAGGGTCAGAAAACACAAACTCTGCATGTTTAGGCTGAGCTTTTCTCTCAAACCTGTGAATGAGCCAAAACACAGCTCCAGGTTTGTTTGTGATGAGGAAAGAACTTTATAACAAAGATCAGACAGCAGTGAAATATGGGCCCTGTAATGATGAGATGAGCCTAATGAAAACAAAACAGCAGAACTGGAACAACCCGATAAACCACTGGGTCACGACTGATGGAAGCATCTGGCATGACTCACTGTGACTTAACTCAGGTTGTGATGATCTGATGATGTGACGAATCATCCCAGAGCTTTGTACTATTTCAGCAGAAATAAGACTTTAGGCTGCACCTCCACCCAGAGTTACCTTCACCTCCACCCAGAGTTACCTTCACCTCCACCCAGAGTTACCTTCACCTCCACCCAGAGTTACCTTCACCTCCACCCAGAGTTACCTTCACCTCCATCCAGAAACAGCAGCAAATGACACCAAAGTCCAATTTCCTGACCTGTTTCTAGTCTAAAGACGAGTCCAAACCCTTTTCCTAACCTTAACATCACAGACTAGTGCCTTATCCAGACACGGTGCCTACGGCAGCACACACGGACAAACTACATCAAACATGTCTGTACTGTTGTCCTTGTAAAACTCTTAAAGACCCGTCTGCCTCACACTGACCAGTCGCTATGTCCACTGCTTTTGTGCTGCAAACATTTGTGTAATTGTGTTTTTCTCATTGAAGTCTGAAAGACTGAGAAGACGGCCTCTGTCGAGTCCATCCAGACCCCGGTCCAGGACCCAGTCCAGACCCAGCCCCAGATCCAAAGTCCAAGATCGGACCAACAAAACCCCGAGTAGAACCAAAGCCAAGAGCTGGACGACCATGAACGAGAGTCCACCATCAGACACCATCAACCTGGACTCCAGCAATGAGGGTCAGTGAGACGTAAACCTGGACTCAGAATCTCTCAGAATCTTTACTCCATGGGTTTCAGAATGATGGAAAATTAGCAGTTACCATAGCAATTGACAAAACAAAATATTACATCTTTTGAATGGTGAAAAGTCCTCAAAATGTCACATGTAACAGACCAGAACAAACCTTGGTCTGAGCGGTGTGACACTGGACAGTCCCATGGTCTTTATACTTGTGTATAATTGTTTGAACAGATGAACGTGGCTCGTTCAGGCGGAAACTGCACCAAGGACCAGACTTGTGTCCACAGTTCTCGTTTTATATAGTGTCTGTAAACTTCACTAAAACAGACATTTGGATCAGACACGGTTGAACTGAACCTTCAGATGTTTGAGTCTTTGTGTTTCATGGAGTGAGTGGTTTAGTCGTTAGCTAACATGCTAGCTAAGCTCTGCACAGTCATAGCAACAGAGAAACTACTTTCACTTTTGTCCTATAAAGATAATTTGATCTAAATGGACCTGATGAGCCAAAAAAGCAGAAACATCTTGTCTGTTGTTCCGTCTGTAGCTGGAACGTCAAGGTGCTGCTTTAGTCTGGATTTTTGTGTCACAGAAGTTTTTCCTGAGTCACACTGTGCTAAAGGTGATCCGGAGGGTTGCCGGTCCGGAGGGGCGCCGGTCCGGAGGGGCGCCGGTCCGGAGGGGCGCCGGTCCGGAGGGGCGCCGGTCCGGAGGGTCGCCGGTCCGGAGGGACACTTTAGCCTTGCCCAGGTTTACGATTAGGTTCTTTGATTTTTGATACTTTTGACGACTCCATCTGCTCCAGTCCAAGAGCAGATACTAGTCGATACTAAACCTACTATTGAAAGTACACGCACATTAGAGCAGGTATTGATACCAAAGTCCATTGACGCCACATAAATGGACCTTTCTTGAATGTCTTTTTGATTTAAACATTGAATCTTGAGCCAGAACTCTCAGGAATCTTTAGGATAGTTTGGGGGTTTTTTTGTGCAACTTTTCAAAACTGTTTACATTATTCTAAACCATTGCCCATAAATCCTTTCTCTCTTGCTCCTGCTTTATTTCTTTGTTTCATCTTTAAGTTGTTAAATGTGTATCACAGACTGACGTGAATGCTCTTTATTCCACAGAAGTGACTCGTGAGGTTTTAGCCATGTTCTAGAGCTCAACAGCCCAATGTGAGCCTTTAAATCCTGGACTTTGTCTCTGCAGATGGACCAGCAGAGCCCGTCTTCCCCCCTGTCCTCAGTCCTGGTCTCAGTCCAGGTCCCGGTCCCGGTCCAGATGTGGTGGATTTGACCTCTCCGACGTGTGACCCTGCTGCGGTGGTGGACCTCACTAACGACACAGTGCTGGTGTGTGGAGCTCAAACATTAAACTACAACACTTCATATAAACTGCACTTTTACACCAATCAACACGTAATTTGTGGAGGAAAGCTGAAATATATTTACAAAATGACAGAAAGTGCAGAATTTTATCCAAACATTGGCACAAGTTATACATAAACACATTTTCTCTGACACTTTAATCTTTATTTCAGCAAAATAAATCTGTTTTATTTGTATTTATCTGTGTATTTTACGGAGTTTGGACCAGTGTAACCCGTGACAGTTTGGTAATAGTTATGGAAGTGTCTTGGGTGATGTCATGATTTACAACCAGGAAGTGACATTTTAAACCTAAAAAATGTCCAAACTGAAAAATGATAAATTCTTGGTTTAATCTGTGATGGGTCAAACTTTACACTTAATACTCATCTGTTATTTTAAAGATTTACTCTGAACACAGATGTTATTACTTTGCCTAGAATGTTCCATAGAGACATTCAGGTGGTGGATCCTCTAAGAAAAGTTACATAGTATGGCTTTAAAGAGGAGGTATTGTACAGCTCGACCGTGTTATAACAGTATTCCACCAGGAAAAACACGTTATTCATGCTTGAGTATTTGAGTATTTGTGATTTCTCCCAGATCGTATTCGACTCCTCCTTATGGTTAGCAGCAGTAGACATGTCGTAGCTCCTCTTTCCAATTGGCCTGGTGGATTTTAAGTCAGATCTGTGGAGAGGCGAGCCCATTCACTGTAACAATACGATCTGGATAGTGACCAATAAAACACCTGTATTTTTATTTCTTACATCTCTGCTTTGTTTTGGCAGGTTCTCGATGAAGGTGAGTCTCGACCTAACCACCTCCTCCTTCACCTCCTCCCTCATCCCTCTGCCTCCTACCGCCTCCTCCTCTGTGCCACACCACCTCCTCCCTCACGTCGTGTTCTACCTCATCCCTCTGCCTCCTTGCTTCCTCCTCCTTGTGCTGTTCTCTGCCTTTGTTTCTGTCCCATCTTCTCGTCTCCTACCTCCTCAATTCAATTCAAGTTTATTTATACAGCACATTTAAAAACAACCTCAGCTGACCAAAGTGCTTCACATAAAAGAACTAAACACATAAAACACAATGAGGTATAATTACATTATACAAAAGAGCATAAAATACAATAACAGCAAGTACCAAGACATTCTATCTACAGAATATTAAAAGCCACGGAGAAAAGATGAGTTTTGAGCCGAGACTTAAACTGAGTAACAGACTCAGATGATCGGACAGACAAAGGGAGACTGTTCCACAGTTCGGGCGCTGCCACAGAAAAGGCCCTGTCACCCCTAGTTTTGAGCCGAGCTTTAGGCACAGCGAGCAGAAGCTGGTTTGACCTCAGAGTCTGGGAGGAGGATAAGGCTCCAGCAGCTCCCTAAGACAGACTGAGCCCATGAAGATAAGACATTTAAAGACAGTAACACTTTGAATTTCACCTGAAAAACAACAGGGAGCCAATGTAAAGTGCACAGAACAGGCGCAATGTCCCGTCTCTTAGTTTTGGTCTGAAGCTGCAGCATTTTGAACATCTCCTATCTTCTTACCTCGTGACACTACCACTTTTCTCATGCACTCATCTTCTACTACTTTCTCATCTGCTACTTTCCCTTCTTCTCCCTCTCTCCTTCGTTCTCTTGTCCTTCCTCCTTCACCTGTTTCAGAGCAGACCCAGAGTTACGTGTTGAGCAGTGATGAAGAGGAGCTTACGGTGACGGGCAGCACAACCACGTCCACTGCACCTGCTCGGAGGAGGGAGGGGTGAGTGCGTCCAGTCTCTGTCCAGTCTCTGTCCAGTCTCTGTCCACTTCTAACTGGTGTTCTCTGCAGGTCAGCTGGTGTCCACATCAGTTGTCCCGTCTGCATGGACTCCTATTTTGAGGTTAGTTTTTCACACGTCTTAATCCCTGACCCTGTCCACTTCCTCAGGGACAAACACCAGAGTGGACATTTCTGTGTGACTTTTTGTACACTGTGGGCGCCGCCATCGTCATCGAGTTGTATTATTTTACACAGAGCTGCTGATCTTGTCCATAAATCAGTTCCACAGGGACAGAGCTGTTTTAAAGCCTCAGACTCAGTGACGTGTTGAACATTGAACATTTAACATTTAACATAAGTAAAGCTGCTTTATATCAGAGTTTAGCGGTGAAGAAAACACATCCACACTGCTTTTCTTATTGTTTTAACAGCACCACAGAACACTACTTTCAAAACAAAAGCTCTCAAAACTATTTCTTTATCTCTATATGTGACCCAAACTGCACTGAGACACCAGCAGGGGGAGCTCATGCAGAAACTATTTATGTAGAAAAAGTACAAGGAGAGAGTATTTATATCAAGACAGATTAAACTTCTGACTCATGAGTTTAATCTTTTTACAAAATACCAAATCTTCAGTGCACTTTCTCTTTTCTGTTCCATTTAAATCATCCAAGTCAAATAAACATTTAGAGGATCTGACTCAGAGGGAGTCCAGTTCAGGTTTTTCAGTTGAGTCTTAAACTGCGTTAAAACTGATCAAGTCCCTGGCATTTAATACTAATACTGGGATATCTTGGCGTTTTATTGTTCTTAGAACATTGGGCAAAGCCAAAGCTGATTTTATTTGTGCTACATAAATAAAAATGACATTGACAAATACTCCATGAACCGCAGATCGTGGACAGCGGCCGTCTCTTGGTGTCGACTCGATGTGGACACGTTTTCTGCAGCATTTGTTTAAGAGACTCCCTCAGCCAGAGCCAGAGCTGCCCCATCTGCAGGAAGAAGCTGCCCAGAGGACATTATCACCCCATTCACTTATAACTGCACAGAACTACTGCTACTACTGTTCACCCTCAATCCAAACTGCAGGGGGCGCTGTGCAACCAGCTGCATTTAAGGCCTTACCCATTGATCTGTTCAAAATGCAAATGTTCAAAATGCATGTTCTGATGAACCAATGTGAAAAATGACAATGGTTTACAAGATTTTCTTTCAACGTAAAGTATTTATTTCAAATCTAGACTCAAATAGAAATTTTCTTTGAAATCAACAAAATAAAACTTTTTTTTTTCATTCTGTGACACTGGCACTTTGTTCTGCGTCTCGAGATCCTCATGACGTTTTTCTCTCAATTTTTTTTTTTTAAACCACAGCTTCAGTGAAAATATTTGTTTCATGTTAAACTGCTTTGCCATTTTTATAATTCCCCCAAGTGTGAGCTAAATGTTTTTGTGTTTAACAAACCCACAAACTGACATTCTTTCATTTACTAGGGGAGCAAATATTCTGTGAGATTAATAAACAAAAAGAAAGATGGATATATTTTTCTATTTCTGACTTGTTTTGATGGTGCTGAGGTAAATGTTCATGTGCATCAGTCAAAGGACAGTATGGAAGAAAAGTTTAAAACAAAGTTATAAAATACAGGAAATAGTTCTGAGTTCTAAAACAATCTACATCAGCTGAGGTCAATGCCATTAACAGACTAAAAAGAACATGGATGAGACACGGGTATAACAAAATCATACAGTTTATTAGGCGCCAACAATAAACAAGTTAATATAAAATAGAGTTAAAGAACGACAGAACAGACCAAACTGAGTTCAGATCTCCCACAAATCAGATAAAAGTAACTGCATCATTCAAAAACACTTATATATGAAATACAGGCCATAAGAGAAACTCCACAAACAGAATGAAACTAAATGATAAATAGCATTTGTGCCACGACAGTCTGAACAAAATCTATGGGACACACTGCAAGATCTAAACTCTGAAAAATAACAGAAATAAAACAAATATAATTGAACTATAAGGATGTGATCCATGTTTAAGGGGATCGTTCTGACCTTATGCACTTCAATCCTCTGGAGGTCAGTTTGTGTCTGACACTGTCAACAAAAGCATTCCACTTATACAGTGTGTCGTCTGGGACAAGCTTAGACAGAGTCCAGATCAATGTCCAGATCAAAGTCCACGTCCTCCTCGCTCTGAAATATCGAGGACACAGAGACACTGGACGCTGAGCCTGAGGGAGTCTCCAGGAAGGTGCTCCACTTGGACACAGCTGTGGGTGGAGGGACACTAGGAGTGGGGGCGCCTGGGACGGAGTCTGGGACGGAGCCTGGGACGGAGCCTGGGACGGAGCCTGGGACGGTGATGGCGTTCAGGACAGAGTCCGGGACAGAGTCCGGGACAGAGTCCGGGACAGAGTCTGGGGCGGATTTAGGACGAGCCGCGCTGAAGCAGCCTGGTCCAAACTCTTCCTACGCAGAGACAACAAATGAAAGCATCACTTTCTCCAAAGCCAAACGTGTTCCCAACATTTGACCCTTCGTTCAGGAGCAGAGACTCGCTCAGGAGAACTGGGCCTGTCCAAACACTGAGGTCAGAGGGACTGAAGGGTCTTTACATGTTTACTGTCACTGTGAGAATGAAACTCACTGCAGCTGCTTCCACAAAACAAACTAAAGGTGCTACATTACACAAAACTGACCTGTGAACTTTTACACATGTTTTACCTCCTCAAAAACAGACCTGGAGTTGTGTTTTGTTTCGTTTACACGTTTGAATAATCCTGGATTATGTAAATCTACATCTCCACACATCAAACATGAGCCTGATATAGACCCATTTAGTAAAACTACTAGTGCCCCCTGCTGGCAGTACTGCAGTACATGTAGCAGATGACAGCACACACACCTGTCCAGTGGTTTTCCTCCTCTTCCTCTGCTGACCAGTGTTTGACGCTCTCCTTTTAGCCCTGAAACGGGACAAGTGTTTGTATTTAATCTGCATGTTTATATTGATCTTTAATCCATGTTCTAATGTTTCCTCCTCAAAACCAGACCTGGAGTTTGACTTTTGTTTCATTCACACATGTTTAACACTTTATTATTAGTCTGTTACATCTCTAAAGCTCAAAATGCTCTGTTCCACCTTGTGATGTCATCAAGCGGTAGTTTTCAAGTTAACGGCTCCTTTAACCTTTTGTTTAGTACAGACGGGAAATTCCAGGGCTAAAATTATCCAAATAATTGTTGTGAAAGACTTTCACAGCACAAATAACACCCCAAGCACCCACCTAGAGCTGACTCACTCTGCTCCTGTAACTGACAAAACTGTCCCAGAGATCATCTCCAGTCTGAGTTCATCTACACCTCCATGTGTGACCCACTAAACTTCTAAAGTCTGTGCTCAGTTTGCTGTCACCTCTCACTCACATAGTTAATGTCACTTCAATCTGGAACATTCCCAAGAGCTTTGAAAACTGTGGTGATCAAGTCTCTCCTAAAGAAGAGCAGTGTTGATGCCACAATATTGAACAATTACCGACCGATCTCAAATCTGCCGTTTTTAGGCAAAGTCCTTGAAAAAGTATTTTAGCAACAGTTTATAAACTTTCTCCAAATGAACAACTCCTTTGATGTTTTCAGGTTTTAGACCCACCACAGACTGAGATGCTCTGATCAAGGACACATGACGTCCTCCTGACACTGATGCACAGTCTCAGTGTTGATCCTGTTAGATCTGAGTGTTTCCTTTGACTCTGTGGATCATGGGATCCTCTTACAGAGACTAGAGGACTGGGAGGGCATCTGTGGTACTGCACTAAACTGGTTCAAGTCCTATTTAGAAAACAGGGAGTACTTTGTTGAAATTGGAAAATGTGTCTCAGATAAAATGTCCCTGACCTGTGGGGTGCCCCAGGGGTCAATCCTGGGACCCCTGTTGTTCAGTTTCTACATGCTAAAAATCAAAGGTAAATTGTCAAAACCAGACTTAGAGAGACTTATCCTGCATTTGTCTTCAGGAGGTTAAAATACTGGAACAGCCTGTGATTTGTTGTATTGTGATTTTAATGTCTTTCTTATTCTGTAAAACATTTTGAATTACTTTGTGGACTAATCATGCTGTACAAATAAACCTGCCTTGCTTCTTCTTTCCTTAATCACAAGGTGGAACAGTGTTTTTAGTCTGAGAGATGAACTCAGCCTAAATCTGCAGGTTTAATGAGGGACTTTCAGTTCCTCCTCTCAGGTCTCCACAGAGACATCCATTTATCAAAACATTTCCCAACACCCTTGTCCCAAGTTCATTTCTGGTAAACAGTGTGAACAGTATGAACGTCCAAGAGTTATGAAACATTTCAAAACACCCACACGTCCCTGTGAGCGGGAGGGTCACGTCTCACCTCTGTGTCCTGGAGTATAGCACGTCTCTGTCCAACACCAGTGCGTCGTCCTCTGGCTCCTCCTCTTCGTGTGTAAGCTCCGCCTCTTCTTGTGGAGCAGAGAGGTACTTGTTCCAGCGGCTCACCTGCAGCACATTGATCTCTGGGGTGAGAGACAAGTCAATATCCCTCAAACTAAACACATTTTGAAAAGGATTGTTTGTTTGTTTTTTGCCTGGCAGATCCAGACTGACATCTCTCTCTAGTTTTTTTTACGCTTCATATCAGTCCGGTCCCTGTCTCTCCGTCTCAAGCCCGGTTATGTTATCGTTATGCAATCAGGCCCTTAACCTTAAACGTCTTTGAGTGATGTATTTGAATCTATGAATCTCATTGGTCACTGATCATTTACAAATAAAATCAATGTGATATTTTTGTGCCAGTTTGTTTGGGAGGTCCAGTAATTACACAGATATTAACCATAAACCAGGTCCACACATCTGTATCTCACACCTGAGGATTCTGACCTCTGACCTTTGACCTCCATCTTAATATTAAACTACAGCATTTTCTGATGTTGTGACGTTACGTGAACTCAGATTATAAAGAGAGAAATATGTTACCGGTTTGTGCAAAATCTGCTCATCCTCATCAAACTCTGTCTCGCCATTCCTGAAAAATAATATTGGACAATTGAAAACTGACGTGGGACACGTGTGGACAGGTGAGGGAAACATGTGGGACAGGTGTGGGACATGTGAGGGACACGTGTGGACAGGTATGAATGACAGGTGAAAGACGTGTGAGGGCTGGCGTGGGACAGGTGGGACAGGTGAGAGACGTGGGATGACAGATGTTGGACAGGTAAGTTGTCTGGTAACACATGGACATTTACCACAGAGCCTGGGCGTCCATCTTGGCTCTGCACTCTACCTCCTCATCCTCCATCTTGGCTCCTCTGGCGGCGTTGAGTTTCTGAACATGGCGTCTGCAGTCAGCCCCGGAGCCTCGTCCAAACTCCTGTAAATTATGGCCGTTTCACCTGAATGTCACTCTTTGCAAATCAAATGTTTTTATTAAAATGCGTGTCACCTTCAGCACAGACTGCTTCTGTCCACACAGTTTACAGCTCCATTTGTTCACTTTTTTCACCTGCACAAAACACAAGTTCAAGTCTCCATGTATGATTATCACATTCAGAAACAGACCTGTGTTTTGTTTCATTCACAGATGTTTGAATAACTTATTATTAGTCTGTTACATCTCCAAAGCTCAAAATGCTCTGTTCCACCTTGTGATGTCATCAAGTGGTAGTGTTCAACAGCTCCTTTTACCTTTAGCTCAGTAGATAGGAAATTCCAGGTTTGTAAATGATCCAAATGATTCTAGTGAAGGTGTGTGGAGTTTAAAAACACAGTGGAGCACTTCCTGTATCACCACATGATGACATCACAAGGTGGAACAGAGTGTTTTCAGCCTAAATCTGCAGGTTTGTGTGTTAAACATGTAAAAATGAAACAAAACACAACTCCAGGTCTGTGTGTGACGAGGAAACAACATTAGAACAGATCAGAGCGATGCATTATGGGTGTTTTTAAGTTTTAGCACAGGACAAACTCTGACCTGTTCAACCTGGAAAACTTCACAGGAGAAACAGCGGAGGACGTGGAACTGTTGGACCATTTCAGAACCAGAACCAGAACCACAGACTGTAACTGTGCTGGACTCTCGGAGCAGACGGACAGACAGGACTCTGTTATTTTAACAGATCCATGCACTGAATGAGCTTCGCGGGTTTTGTTTACATCCGTTTACGTCATGACGCACGAACGTCACAGCGGCGTCTGTGTGTAGCGCGCCCTCTGTAGGCGAAAGTGCGTAAAGACTCAAACATCGAGTACAGTTATGTCAGAATCAGAATCAGGATCAGAATCAGTATCAGGATCAGGATCAAGACTTTTATCGCCATTGTCAGTGACACAACTCACAAACTAGGAACTTTTTTGGTGATAAAGTGCAACATAAAACACTGAAGAATAATAATAATAATAATAATAATAATAATAATAACAATAATAAAAACAATAATAATAATAATAATAATAATAATAATAATAATAATAATAATAATAATAATAATAATAATAATAATAATAATATGAAAGTTTAAAAAAATGTTTAAAAATAAAATAGTCTAGAGGTAGATATATACAACATCAGAACAACAGTGCAAACATGACTTTTTAAGATGACCGGTATTATAAAGTGTCCAGTTTAGAGCAGATATTATAAAGTGTTAAATGTTGAATTAAATTTTTTTAATTTTTAATTTTTAATTAAGTTTTATTCCATCCTTTACAGAAAACAGAGTTCAAGTGACCCCAGTGTTTTATCCTGTTAGACTCATGTTCAATAAGTGACTAGAACTAGAACTTTGCTCATGTACAGAGCAGCACAGGGACGAGAATATTCAAGTACATTTTAATTCAGTTTATTTCTGTAAAGCCCAAAATCACAGTAGCAGTCGCCTCTTAGAGCTGAACATCAGAATTGATTTAACCAACAGAAAGTTAGAAAATCAACAATGAAACAGAAACAGACAAACAAATGAATCAACAGAAAATAAGGAAATGGAGAAGTGTCCGAGAGCGCCCCCTGTCCTTAGAAAAAAAAGCCCAGTGGGAAAAAGCGAAACCTCGAGGATACATAATGTACATCCATCCATCCATGTTCTTCCTCTTCTCCGGGGGCCGGGTCCTGAGGGCAGCAGGCAAAGCAGGAACTCACAGACTTCTCCCACCCCAGACATGTCCTCCAGCTCCTCTGGACCCCAGGGCGTTCCTAGACCAGAGAGACATAGTCCCTCCAGCGTGTCCTGGGTCTTCTCTGAAGCCTCCTCCCAGTGGGACGTGCATAATGTACAGTATTATTATCATGTATTATCATGTATTATCATGTATTATTGTGTCATTGTTATGAAAAACATATTTTTCTGAAGCTATTGTGGAAAAAAATAACTCACTTTTGTTTAATTATACTGACAGAGAAGACGCTGAGCTTTGTGGTAGTTTGTGTTTCATGTGGACAGGTCCAGTGATTACAGAGACTTTAAAGATAAACCAGGTCCACACGTCTGCAGTTTGACAGTTAAACAGTAAAATCACTCAGAGTCCTGTCTCTGTTTAAACTACAGAGATTCTACAGAGATTCTAGAACATTGTGACGTCGTGTGAGTCTAACCTTGAACACGTCTGTGCTCATCTGGGTCAGACCCTGGACTGTAGCGCCGGGCGGTGACGCTGAAGGTGAAGGTTATTATTATTTCTTGTTGTTTGAAGCTGCAGTGAATCAGGAAAAGGCTGAATCTGAGACCAAATCGATAAGTCCAATAGTCCATGAGAAACCCAACACAAACAGAGAGACCTACATGTGTTTTTCATTCAGCCTGACACAGCACAAGACTAAAGACATTATTATTATTATTATTATTATTATTATTATTATTATTATTATTATTATTATCATAATAATAATAATAATAATAATAATTATTATTATTATTATTATTATTATTATTATTATTATAATAATAATAATAATAATAATAATAATAATAATAATAATAATAATAATAATAATAATAATAATAATAATAATAATAATAATAATAATAATAATAATAATAATTATTATTATTATTATTATTATTATTATTATTATTATTATTATTATTATTATCATAATAATAATAACAATAACAATAATAATAATAATAATAATAATAATAATAATAATAATAATTATTATTATTATTATTATTATTATTATTATTATTATTATTATTATTATTATTATTATTATTATTTGCAGTCCCATTAATCGAAATGAAATCTAAAAATATTGGATCTGGTTAAACATGTTTGATTTGGTTATGGTTACACTGGGTCTGTCTGTTAGTCTGCAGCATCTCCAAAGTTCTGTTCCACCTTGTGATGTCATCAAGTGGTGGCTTTCAAGTTAACTCCTCCTTTTACCTTTAGTTCAGTAGAAATGGGCAATTTCAGGGCTAAAATCATCCAAATGAATCTAGTGAAGGTGGAGTTTAAAAACACAGTGGAGCACTTCCTGTATCACCACATGATGACATCACAAGGTGGAACAGAGTGTTTTGAGCTTTGGAGACAAACTGATATAAAGAGTCTGAATGAAACAAAACAACTGCAGCATCAGAACACGACCCCGACGGAACAAGAAAATCAAATCAAACAGACCCAGACTTTAGACACACAGGCTGCACTGCACTCATGTGCCTCCTCCTCTGCCTCCTCTGCCTCCTCCTCTGCCTCCTCTGCCTCCTCTGCCTCCTCCTCTGCCTCCTCCTCTGCCTCCTCCTCTGCCTCCTCCTCCCTGCTCCTCTGCCTCCTCCTCCCTCCTCCTCTCTCCTCCATCACTGCGCATGCTCTCTGCATCTCTTCTCTCCTCCTCGCTCCTCCTCCTCCCTCCTCCCCTCACTGCGCATGCGCTCTGCATCTCCTCCTCCTCCGCTGACTCATCTTGGGGCCCACACAAACAAAGCGCGTTTAAACCCGGACTAGACCTGATCCAGACCCAGACGAGGTCCAGACCAGGTCCAGACCCGAGTCCGGCCCGGGCTCCGCTCTCGGCCCCGGGGACGCGCCCTGTGCGTGATGCGCGCGCGTGAAGAGCCGAGAACCGAAAACAAAGACAAACAAGAGAGATGTGAACCGGAGGAACCGGGACATCACCGGGAATACAGCGTCCTCTAGGAGACAAGGACACGAGGACACGAGGTAAGACAGAGACACAGAGACCATAGGAGGCAGGAGACACATGAGAGGGACAGAGACACGGGCTGGGACGTGAGGGAAGGAGACACCGAGGACATAGAGACACGGGAAGACAAAAGAGAAACAGAGCAAAGGAGACATAATGAGACCCTGAGGGACAGAGGGAAGAGGACACAGAGAAACAGGTGAGACAAAGGGACAAAGGTAAAACTAAGGAGACATGGACAGTAGGGCAGAGGACGCGGGGACAGGTGACTCATGGCAGAGAAACTGCAGGTTTGGCAGGACATTTACATAATTCAGATGATTTCGGAGGATTTTGGACATGAAAATAAGAAAATATAAGTATTGAAAAATGACACTTTACTACAATATAAGAGTAATATTAGAGTATAGTACAGTATAAGAGTGATATGAGAGTATAGTACAGTATAAGAGTGATATGAGAGTATAGTACAGTATAAGAGTGACATGAGAGTATAGTACAGTATAAGAGTAATATGAGAGTATAGTACAGTATAAGAGTAATATGAGAGTATAGTACAGTATAAGAGTGATATGAGAGTATAGTACAGTATAAGAGTAATATGAGAGTATAGTACAGTATAAGAGTGATATGAGAGTATAGTACAGTATAAGAGTAATATGAGAGTATAGTACAGTATAAGAGTGATATGAGAGTATAGTACAGTATAAGAGTGATATGAGAGTATAGTACAGTATAAGAGTAATATGAGAGTATAGTACAGTATAAGAGTGATATGAGAGTATAGTACAGTATAAGAGTGTGAGTATAGTACAGTATAAGAGTGATATGAGAGTATAGTACAGTATAAGAGTGATATGAGAGTATAGTACAGTATAAGAGTGATATGAGAGTATAGTACAGTATAAGAGTGATATGAGAGTATAGTACAGTATAAGAGTAATATGAGAGTATAGTACAGTAAAGAGTGATATGAGAGTATAGTACAGTATAAGAGTAATATGAGAGTATAGTACAGTATAAGAGTGACATGAGAGTATAGTACAGTATAAGAGTGATATGAGAGTATAGTACAGTATAAGAGTGATATGAGAGTATAGTACAGTATAAGAGTAATATGAGAGTATAGTACAGTATAAGAGTGACATGAGAGTATAGTACAGTATAAGAGTAATATGAGAGTATAGTACAGTATAAGAGTAATATGAGAGTATAGTACAGTATAAGAGTGACATGAGAGTATAGTACAGTATAAGAGTGATATGAGAGTATAGTACAGTATAAGAGTGATATGAGAGTATAGTACAGTATAAGAGTAATATGAGAGTATAGTACAGTATAAGAGTAATATGAGAGTATAGTACAGTATAAGAGTGACATGAGAGTATAGTACAGTATAAGAGTAATATGAGAGTATAGTACAGTATAAGAGTAATATGAGAGTATAGTACAGTATAAGAGTAATATGAGAGTATAGTACAGTATAAGAGTGACATGAGAGTATAGTACAGTATAAGAGTAATATGAGAGTATAGTACAGTATAAGAGTGACATGAGAGTATAGTACAGTATAAGAGTGATATGAGAGTATAGTACAGTATAAGAGTGTGAGTATAGTACAGTATAAGAGTGACATGAGAGTATAGTACAGTATAAGAGTGATATGAGAGTATAGTACAGTATAAGAGTGTGAGTATAGTACAGAGTCGCAGGTGCTAAACGAGGGTCAAAATGTGGTTCCTGCATCACTGTGTTTATGTCAGAGCCACAGCCACATTCTCAAAAGGACAAAAACTTCCAGAACCAGAATTCCCAGTCTACTGTACCGTGTAATAACCTGTTAAGTGTGCCCATTTACCTGAGGTTTTCTAGTTCAAGTCCCGCTGCCTGCAGTGATGTGTTGTGTGATTGTGTGTTTGGTGTTGTCTTATTATGACTCTTCATGCAGCCTGAGCTCCAGAGCCTGGGATCAACTTCATTCTTCATGTTCTTTTGTGCTCCAGGACATGGACCTGCCCTGGACTTGGACTCAGGTCCTGGTTCTGGCCGTGCTGCAGACCGTGTGGGCGGGGCATCGAAACCTACTGCCCGACGACCACGTGGTTGCTACGGTAAACGCCACGGCCTCTGACTCTAAGGGCAACATCGTCCACATCAGCAGCTCTGAAGACGCTCTGTTTGGTCTGCACTCGCCCAAGACCGAAACACGAGGCCTCCTGCTCGCCCCGACACCGCACAACGGAGGTGAGGAGCTCCTGTCTGCTCCTGTCTGCTCCTGACTGCTCCTGTCTGCTCCTGTCTGCTCCTGTCTGCTCCTCTCTGCTCCTGTCTGCTCCTGTCTGCTTCTCTGCTCCTGTCTGCTCCTCTGCTCCTGACTGCTCCTCTCTGCTCCTCTGCTCCTCCCTGCTCCTCCCTGCTCCTCTCTGCTCCTCTGCTCCTCTCTGCTCCTCCCTGCTCCTCTGCTCCTCTCCTTCTCTAAATCACAGGTTGAGCTGTTGTGTCCTTCAGTGTAACATGACCCGAGACACTCTGACCTCCATGTGATACTGCAGCCTCCGCCACAATAAGAGTCCACCTTTCACAATAAGAGTCCACCTTTCACAATAAGACTACAGTTTTCATAATAGGGAGTATGGGTTTTAAAGTGTCTGGTCTAACCCTGGTCTAGTCCAGGTCTAGCTCTGGTCTAGTCCAGGTCTAACTCTGGTCTAGTCCAGGTCTAACCCTGGTCTAGTCCAGGTCTAACCCTGGTCTAGTCCAGGTCTAACCCTGGTCTAGTCCAGGTCTAGCTCTGGTCTAGTTCAGGTCTAACCCTGGTCTAGTCCAGGTCTAACCCTGGTCTAGTCCAGGTCTAACCCTGGTCTAGTCCAGGTCTAAGTCGGGTCTTTCTCTCTGGTCTAGTTGTGGACCTTCAGGGCTGTGATCCTCAGACCCGCTTCAGTCCTCCTCGCTCTGTCCAGTGGGTGGCGCTGATGCAGAGAGGAAACTGCACTTTCAGAGAGAAGATCCAGAGAGCAGCTTCATTCAAGGCCAGCGCAGTACTCATCTACAACAACAGCAGTAACGAGACAGTACGCATGGGCCACGAAGGTACTACTACTACTACTACTACTACTACTGTACTCATCTACAACAACAGCAGTAACGAGACAGTACGCATGGGCCACGAAGGTACTACTACTACTACTACTACTACTACTGTACTCATCTACAACAACAGCAGTAACGAGACAGTACGCATGGGCCACGAAGGTACTACTACTACTACTACTACTACTACTACTACTACCACTACTACTACTACTACTACTACTGCTACTACTGCTACTACTACTACTACTACTACCACTACTACTACTACTACTAGTGTACTAATCATTTACAACATAACCAGCATGATTCAGTTTTGATTTTATTGTGTTTAGTCCTCAGTCAGTCATTTGGATGTAGTCCTGGTTGAATCCTGCTTCGGTCCTGGTTTAGTCCTGGTTCAGTCCTGGTTCAGTCCTGGTTCAGTCCTGGTTTAGTCCTGGTTTAGTCCTGGTTTAGTCCTGGTTCAGTCCTGGTTCAGTCCTGGTTCAGTCCTGGTTCAGTCCTGGTTCAGTCCCGTCTGTTTGTTCTCAGGTACTGGTGCTGTGGTGGCGGTGATGATTCCGGAGCTCTTTGGCCGAGAGCTCTTGTCCCTGCTGGAGAGGAACCTGTCGGTGCACGTGAGGGTCTTGGTGGGACCTCGGTCTCAGAACTCGTCCCGGTCTTCTCTGCTCTTTGTCTCTGTGTCCTTCATCGTTCTGCTCGGCGTCAGCTCTGCCTGGCTCCTGTTCTACTGCGCACAAAGGCTACGAGGATCCACCAGAGGGCGCACTCAGGTGAGAGACTAAACCTGGACCAGAGCAGGACCAGACCAGGACCAGGACTAGACCAGACCAAGACCAGACCAGGACTAGGCCAGGACCAGGCCAGCTTCAGTGCTTTGAGTCCTGCTAACCTCGTGCTCTTGTGCACTCTAGAGAGGATTTGGAGACGCAGCTAAAAAGGCTATAAGGAAACTGACCACGAGGACTGTTCGGAGAGGAGACAAGGTGAGTCCCTGTCTGCCCCAACACTCCAACAACACTGTCACACACTGTCACTGTCACACACTGTCACACACTGTCACTGTCACACACTGTCACACACTGTCACTGTCACACACTGTCACACACTGTCACTGTCACACACTGTCACTGTCACACACTGTCACACACTGTCACTGTCACACACTGTCACACACTGTCACTGTCACACACTGTCACACACTGTCACACACTGTCACTGTCACACACTGTCACACACTGTCACTGTCACACACTGTCACTGTCACACACTGTCACACACTGTCACTGTCACACACTGTCACACACTGTCACACACTGTCACTGTCACACACTGTCACACACTGTCACTGTCACACACTGTCACACACTGTCACTGTCACACACTGTCACACACTGTCACTGTCACACACTGTCACACACTGTCACTGTCACACACTGTCACTGTCACACACTGTCACACACTGTCACTGTCACACACTGTCACTGTCACACACTGTCACTGTCACACACTGTCACTGTCACACACTGTCACACACTGTCACACACTGTCACTGTCACACACTGTCACTGTCACACACTGTCACTGTCACAACACTGTCACACACTGTCACTGTCACACACTGTCACACACTGTCACTGTCACACACTGTCACTGTCACACACTGTCACTGTCACAAAACTGTCACTGTCACAACACTGTCACACACTGTCACTGTCACACACTGTCACACACTGTCACACACTGTCACTGTCACACACTGTCACTGTCACACACTGTCACTGTCACACACTGTCACACACTGTCACTGTCACACACTGTCACTGTCACACACTGTCACACACTGTCACTGTCACACACTGTCACTGTCACACACTGTCACACACTGTCACACACTGTCACACACTGTCACTGTCACACACTGTCACACACTGTCACACACTGTCACTGTCACACACTGTCACACACTGTCACACACTGTCACTGTCACACACTGTCACTGTCACTAAGGTCCTTGTTTAAATTTCCATAGTTCAATTCAATTCAATTCAATTCATTTATTTTTGTAACGCCCAAAATCACAACAACAGTTGTCTCGAAGGGCGTTCATGTTTTGGTTGATGGGGGAAACCGGAGTACCCGGAGGAAACCCTCATAGTGACAGCAGACATTGTGCCCGGCTCAGACCAAAATGAAAACAAAATAAGTGAAACTTGTTCCATTTAAGTTCACAAAGTTTAATCTGATTAAACATCCCTCTGGTTTCTTGCTTTTCACGTTTGTCTTTTTATTTTTCAGGAGACTGACCCAGACTTTAATCACTGTGCCGTTTGCATCGAGTCCTATCAGCTCAATGACGTGGTCCGCATCCTGCCCTGCAAGTACGCCCCCTGCAGCCCTGTTCTGTCTCTGCCATGACTGTTTAAATGGTTTAAAGCTATAATTATGTTTCCTCATCACAATCAGACCTGGAGTTGTGTTTCATTTTCACATGTTTAACACACAAACCTGCAGATTTAGGCTGAGTTCTTCTCTCAAACTGAAAACACTCTGTTCCACCTTGTGATGTCATCATGTGGTAATACAGGAAGTGCTCCACTGTGTTTTTAAACTCCACCTTCACTAGAATCATTTGGATCATTTCAATCTCTATTGAACTAAAGGTAAAAGGAGCTGTTAACTTGAAAACTACCACTTGATGACATCACAAGGTGGAACAGAGCGTTTAGAGCTTTGGAGATGTAACAGACTAATAATAAAGTGTGACTCAAACGTGTGAATGAAACTCACGATAGTTTTGTGTAATATCAGACCTTTAAAACCAACTTTCATTCACTTTTTTTGTTTCTTCTGTTTGTTTTTATTTTTCTTCTCGTGTAAAACGTCTTTGGGCATCTTAAAAAATGTTACATAAGAGCATATTTTTCTTCTTCTCCTTCTTCTTCTTCATGTGTGTGACGTGTTGTGTTGTGTTGTGTTGCAGACATGTTTTCCACAAAGGCTGTGTGGACCCCTGGCTGAACGAGCACTGCACCTGCCCCATGTGCAAACTCAACATCCTGAAGGCCCTGGGGATCGTGGTGAGCACCAACATGTCCCACAATATTCACCATGACAACAGCACACTGTGACATCACCGGACCAAACAGAAGTGTCTGGAATTTAGAACGATTAACCATCAGATGAAGATTCTATGTTACACAAAACTGACTCTTGGACACACCTGGAGTTGTGTTTTGTTTCATTCACACGTTTGATTAACACTTTATTAGTCTGTCTAAGCTCAAAATGCTCTGTTCCACCTTGTGATGTCATCAAGCGGTAGTTTTCAACAGCTCCTTTTACCTTTAGTTCAGTAGAAAGTGGCATTTCCAGGGCTGAAATGATCCAAATGATTCTAGTGAAGGTGGAGTTTAAAAACACAGTGGAGCACTTCCTGTATCACCACATGATGACATCACAAGGTGGAACAGAGAGTTTTCAGTTTGAGAGAAGAACTCAGCCTAAATCTGCAGGTTTGTGTGTTAAACATGTGAGAATGAAACAAAAGAGTGCAGAGAACACCCTAATACTGTAAGTCAAAGTGCACACCTGTCACTCACCTGTCACTCACCTGTCACTCACCTGTCACTCACCTGTCACTCACCTGTCACTCACTTGTCCAATCTGACAGACTTGTTTTTATTCCAGACCAGTATTCCGTGTGTGGACTCTGTCTCATTGGATGGATCCCGGTATAGTCCCGCCTCCCGGAGCCAGAGAACCCCGCTCAGTGACTCCCTACAGCCGTCAATCATTCTGGAACCAAGCCCCGCCCACCCAGAGGCCACACCCACTGACATTACCATCACTGTGACCAGTAAGAGCCGAGCAGAGTATTTCACACTTCTGCACGACAAAGTCCATAAATATATAAAAACATGACACGAAACTGTACAGCAACTTGACAAATGAATCTTTAAAACATTAGAGAAGCAGCTGATTGTGTCGCTCTGAAGGGGGAGTGACTTTGCACAGAGAGCAAAGGGAGGGGTTAACTGTCATGTGTTAGCAGTTAGCACGTTTCCTGATATTACTTAAGAACGAGCAGCTGGAGGTTACAGGCAACGTAAGAAGAGAACAAGAGGACAATAAGAACATACACTCGAAATCAAGATCAATTAAAACTGCAAGCAGAGATAAAGGGCCCTCGCAGCCCTTGTGACCACAGAAGGTCACGTGAGAGAGCTGCCTCAGCCTCACATGAGTGAATATTTTCAGTGCCATAGTGGAGATAAATGTTTGTAACTTTGCAGGGGGCGCTGCAGAGCCATTTTAAAACAGAGAATTTTAATCCACACATTATTTTTTCCAGCTCATCAAACCACAGACGCTACATTGAGTTTGTCTGAATCTGAAGATGTTTGTGAGAGTTTCAGGGATTTTTTTATACTTTAAAAATGGCCGCTTTATTAAGAGCTCATTATAACCACACCTTATGTCAATTATTTTAACACATTTTGATTCCAGATAAAAAATACATGACAGATTGTAAAACAGATTTGTGCAGAATCAGTGCGTGAGCTCATGTGGACACTGAGCCTCTGTTTTTATCAGATTCAGTTTATCACTGTTGCCATAGCGATAATCGATGCATTTTCTTTTGTGTGTAAATAACGTGGATGATGTAACGCTCTTCTCCGTGGGTTTCAGGTGGAGTGCAGCTCTTCTCTCCTGTAGCGCCCCCTCGTGGAGTGGCGGAGGTGGAGATCCCAGAGTCAGACTTTTATGAAGATAAATCCTGATCCTGGCTCTAGACTCTTGGTCCATGGACGTCTGGACCAGGACCGGCCCGGTCTCCAGCTGTGAGCCTGCTTTGGAACGGTTCTTTTGAATCCATTTGGGACTCAAATCAGACCGGACCCGGACCGATACTCGAGGGTTTTGAACTCTGCCGAACAGTATAACAAAGGCTGTATTTAAACCACTGAACGTATCATAACGTGGCTAATGTACTGAGCCACAGCCTTATACTATGTCAGACCCTAGACCTGTTCAATCCAGTTCAGAACCAATCAGAACCGATTCTGAACCGGTTCTGAACCGGTTCGTCAAACCCTTTAAACAGTTGTGAAACTTGGATTTGAACAAGTCTAAAAGTATTTAACTGAAGAGTTTATAATGGTCCTCATAATCTTCTCATCCTCCTGTCCCTCCTTCTCCATCCTCTTGCCCTTTTCTTTCTTTCCTTCTCCTCCTCTTCTTTCTCTTCTTCCTCTTCTCTTTTCTGTCTGAATGGCTCTATAATGGCCTGCATTTATACAGTGTATCTGTACCTCACATGTGTAAACACGGAATAAACTTCAGAAAAGACTCGGTTTGTCTGGAGTGAAAGAGCCAGAGTGAAAGAGCCAGAGTGAAAGAGCCAGAGTGAAAGAGCCAGAGTGTGAAAGAGCCAGAGTGAAAGAGCCAGAGTGTGAAAGAGCCAGAGTGAAAGAGCCAGAGTGAAAGAGCCAGAGTGTGAAAGAGCCAGAGTGAAAGAGCCAGTGTGAAAGAGTCAGAGTGAAAGAGCCAGAGTGTGAAAGAGCCAGAGTGAAAGAGCCAGAGTGAAAGAGCCAGAGTGAAAGAGCCAGAGTGAAAGAGCCAGAGTGAAAGAGCCAGAGTGTGAAAGAGCCAGAGTGAAAGAGCCAGTGTGAAAGAGTCAGAGTGAAAGAGCCAGAGTGTGAAAGAGCCAGAGTGAAAGAGCCAGAGTGAAAGAGCCAGTGTGAAAGAGCCAGACTGTGAAAGAGCCAGAGTGAAAGAGCCAGAGTGTGAAAGAGCCAGAGTGAAAGAGCCAGAGTGTGAAAGAGCCAGAGTGAAAGAGCCAGAGTGTGAAAGAGCCAGAGTGAAAGAGCCAGAGTGAAAGAGCCAGTGTGAAAGAGCCAGTGTGAAAGAGCCAGAGTGAAAGAGCCAGACTGTGAAAGAGCCAGAGTGTGAAAGAGCCAGAGTGAAAGAGCCAGAGTGTGAAAGAGCCAGAGTGTGAAAGAGCCAGAGTGAAAGAGCCAGAGTGTGAAAGAGCCAGAGTGTGAAAGAGCCAGAGTGAAAGAGCCAGAGTGAAAGAGCCAGAGTGAAAGAGCCAGAGTGAAAGAGCCAGTGTGAAAGAGCCAGAGTGAAAGAGCCAGACTGTGAAAGAGCCAGAGTGTGAAAGAGCCAGAGTGAAAGAGCCAGAGTGTGAAAGAGCCAGAGTGTGAAAGAGCCAGAGTGAAAGAGCCAGAGTGTGAAAGAGCCAGAGTGTGAAAGAGCCAGAGTGTGAAAGAGCCAGAGTGAAAGAGCCAGAGTGTGAAAGAGCCAGAGTGTAAAAGAGCCAGAGTGAAAGAGCCAGAGTGTGAAAGAGCCGGAGTGTGAAAGAGCCAGAGTGAAAGAGCCAGTGTGAAAGAGTCAGGGTGAAAGAGCCAGTGTGAAAGAGTCAGAGTGAAAGAGCCAGAGTGTGAAAGAGCCAGAGTGAAAGAGCCAGAGTGTGAAAGAGCCGGAGTGTGAAAGAGCCAGAGTGAAAGAGCCAGTGTGAAAGAGCCAGAGTGAAAGAGCCAGTGTGAAAGAGTCAGAGTGAAAGAGCCAGTGTGAAAGAGTCAGAGTGAAAGAGCCAGAGTGTGAAAGAGCCAGAGTGAAAGAGCCAGAGTGTGAAAGAGCCGGAGTGTGAAAGAGCCAGAGTGAAAGAGCCAGTGTGAAAGAGTCAGAGTGAAAGAGCCAGTGTGAAAGAGTCAGAGTGAAAGAGCCAGAGTGTGAAAGAGCCAGAGTGAAAGAGCCAGAGTGTGAAAGAGCCAGAGTGAAAGAGCCAGAGTGTGAAAGAGCCAGAGTGAAAGAGCCAGAGTGAAAGAGCCAGAGTGAAAGAGCCAGAGTGAAAGAGCCAGAGTGAAAGAGCCAGAGTGAAAGAGCCAGAGTGAAAGAGCCAGAGTGAAAGAGCCAGTGTGAAAGAGCCAGAGTGTAAAAGAGCCGGTCTGAAGCCTGAAAGAGCCGGTCTTGGTGAAGGAGCCTGCATGGATAGAACCAGCTCGTATGTGGCGTGTTGTAAATGGACACGTGTTGGTGGTTTTCACATGTGACAGTTGTGTTTGTGTTGGACAGATCTGTGTCGAGAGATGGAGGGATTATATCAGACTGAGATTCTTCATTTAGGACATACTGAGAAGTGTAGTCTGGTTTAGCCAGGCTCCTGGAGGAGACATGCTGGAGGCGTGTTGGAGGCGTGTTGGAGGGTGTGTTTGAGGTGTGTTTGAGGCGTGTTGGAGTCGTGTTGGAGGCGTGTTAGAAATGTGTTGGAGGCGTGTTTGAGGCGTGTTGGAGGGTGTGTTTGAGGTGTGTTTGAGGCGTGTTGGAGTCGTGCTGGAGGCGTGTTGGAGGCGTGTTAGAAATGTGTTGGAGGCGTGTTTGAGGCGTGTTGGAGGGTGTGTTTGAGGTGTGTTTGAGGCGTGTTGGAGTCGTGTTGGAGGCGTGTTGGAGGCGTGTCGTACCGTACATTACACTTGTCCTGCTGTATTCATGCACTTTGTCATGTGGAGTGAAACACAGACACAGCGGAGGTAGAGAAAAGGAGAGGTTTACTAGAAAGAAGGCATTGCTAGCAGTTCTCTTCTTAGACGCATACATCGTGTGAATATAGGAGCTTTTTTAAGACCTACAAAAGCAGTTACTTTGCGTGGACAAACTGCTCAAACAGTTTGACAATATGCCAACAATATGCTCAACATAATGAAGATTAAAACAAAGGTTGGACTCTGCAGCGTTTGGACGTGGACAGAAGGACATGGCTGTTACGCATCCACTCAAAACAAAGACGACAGAGCACAGCCAGGGGGCGCTGCTTGTATTAGGAACACACAGATCATCATGTGATTGTTGTGCATTTGATATGAGGTCATTGCTATGTCCTACAAGCACATGGCTCTGTCTTTTCAGTTCTGTCCACCAGGGGGCGCTCTTACACCCCCTCTGTTCTATTATTGTAGCTACATCTAAACTAAAGGCACAGAGCAGCAGTGCCGTACACAGACAGAGACTCAAACATGTACAAAGATAAGTCCAGTATGATTCAAACAGCTATGAAGTGAAATAAAGACATAAATAATCATTTCTGTGTGGAGTAAACAGAATAATAAACATTTCTCTCACAGCCGGGTATCTGTGTGACCCTCAGTCGTACAGGGAGGTTCTATAGTGGGCCAGGGTCCTGTTTGGTCCTGGTTTAGTCCTGGTTTAGTCCTGCTTTAGTCCTGCTTTAGTCCTGGTTTAGTCCAGGTTTAGTCCTGCTTTAGTCCTGGTTTAGTCCTGCTTTAGTCCTGGTTTAGTCCAGGTTTAGTCCTGCTTTAGTCCTGGTTTAGTCCTGGTTTAGTCCAGGTTTAGTCCTGGTTTAGTCCTGGTTTAGTCCTGCTTTAGTCCTGGTAGGTTTTTCCGTGGTCCAGGTCAAGATCGTGATAAACATATTCAGGAAAGATTATTTCTTAGTATCGATACTTGTTCAAATGAGTATCTAGTCTCAATACTAGTCTTAGAATCGTTTAGTATCTGATTTTCAATACGTGACAATCCTATTTAGATCAGACAGTTTTTTTCAGAAAGTTAAAGTTAAGATGTGAGATTAGTTTGAAGTATTTTCGTGTAGTCATGCAGTGTAGTATTTTTAAGTGTGTAGTATTTTTAAGTGTGTAGTAGTTTTAAGTGTGTAGTATTTTTAAGCGATACCCGTGAACTTGGCCTGAAACGAAACATTTCTACAACATTTCCAGACTCTGGCGTGACACTGTACACACCCACGAGCGCAGAGCCAGTAAAACAAACATTAACAGTGTTTACATAATCCTCAGATATATTAATACTATTCACAATGTGTAATAAATACAAAGATTAAATAATAAATATTTGACAGTGCAGCAGCAGACGGGACGAGGGTTAGTCGGGACACAGAGGACATGTCCAAACTGCAGAGGTGGGTAGAGTCCACAAAAAATGTACTCAAGTAAAAGTAACGTTACTTTAAAGCAATAGTACTCAAGTAGAAGTACAAAGATGTGGTCCAAGAAATGACTCAAGTAGAGAGGAAAAGTACTACGCAAGGAAAAGTAATTTAAAAGTAACTGTTCAGACGTCTGATTTATAATATGAAGTTAGGGAAGACTAATCTTTAAAAAAAGTAGAAAATGTGGAATTTTCAATGGTCAGACTCAAAAATGAGACAAACTAAATCATCTCTGAAGCAGCGACGGAAGAAACACAAACGTTTTTTTCATATTTTAACATAAAGCTCAAGTCACTCACAGTGGGAAGAGGAACCACAACTTTTACTCACATAAGAGTACTGTTACTTCAATACAAACGTTACTCAAGGAGGCGTAAAAGCTGCTAGAAAAGTACTCTGAAAAGTACAATTTCTTTAAAAAAGTTACTCAAGTAAATGTAACTACCCACCTCCGCCAAAGTGAGACTCAAACGTGGAGCATAAAAGATCAGCCCTGTGGCCTCCTCTGCAACATCTCTACGTTCTGCCCAATCAGAGCGCGAGGTTAGTGAGTAAGCTTTGAACGAGCCAATCAGAGCGTGAGTTTGGTGAGTAAGCTCTGAGCCAATGAGGGCGCAGAATGCTGTCTTGCACGTGCTCAGTCAGTGCGGAGGTTTTAGAGCCGGAGCGCAGAGGTACACTGTCATTTTAAACACAAAGATAAAAGACGGGAGCGTTTCTTCTCGTTCACGTTTCCACGGGTGACGGACGGTGAAGTGGGAGTAAGACTGTTGGCATCTTTGGTGATGTTAAATAAATGAAAAGGCTCGAGCACCAAACCTCACCGCTCCAGTCGTCTGCGGCGTCTACGGTCTACGAGTCGTCTATGTGCACACAAACGGTCAAACATGCTGCAGCAAAGATCCAGGAGCCATATTCTTAATGAACAGTACCACATGGAAGGCAAAGTGTTATTAAAAACGTACTATGTCACTTTTCTGGTGCGGGGTCGGCCACGCGCTCGTCTCCGTGGAAACGTTAAAGTGGATTTATTCTGCTGAATGTTTTACCCGTGTCACAGTCTCATCATTTACTCGCTCAAGTTATTTAATCTTTAAGTCTCGAAGTCTTTAATCTTTAATCGCTTATTTAAGTCACGTTTTCATCGAGGACACGCCCCCTGCTCTGATACTCGTACGATTCTGCAGCTTCTAGTTATTTTTATACAAATTAAACGAAAATCTGCAGCTCGTTAATGTGACGTTTGCGGCGACGTCACTGGACACTGACGTTTTCTGTTTGTTTTATAAAGTGGTTTTAATGAATATTGTGATTTAAAATATGTAAATTATAACAGAACGATCCACAGAGGTCAGAAATGAGAACTATAGAGACACAAGCGTGATAGGTTTTCTTTAAAGCTTTGTCTGGAATGTTCCACAGTATGGCATTTTGCTTATCTGTCTCCATGGAAACAGCTCTGACACCACCGGGACAAGTTACAGGTCAGATCTGAGGAGAACGCACAATTTTAAAAGTTTTAAAGCGACACTAAACACATGAACTCACACATTTAAAACAGAGCTGATAAAATGGGAGGAGCCTGAAGGGGCGTGGTCTGGAGGACTAAAGGGGAGGGCTAAAGGGGAGGAGTAAACGGAGGACTAAAGGGAGGACTAAAGGGAGGACTAAAGGGAGGACTAAAGAGAGGACTAAAGGGAGGACTAAAGGGAGGACTAAAGAGAGGACTAAAGGGAGGACTAAAGGGAGGACTAAAGGGAGGACTAAAGAGAGGACTAAAGAGAGGACTAAAGAGAGGACTAAAGGGAGGACTAAAGAGAGGACTAAAGGGAGGACTAAAGGGGAGGACTAAAGGGAGGACTAAAGGGAGGACTAAAGGGAGGACTAAAGAGAGGACTAAAGGGGAGGACTAAAGAGAGGACTAAAGAGAGGACTAAAGGGAGGACTAAAGGGAGGACTAAAGAGAGGACTAAAGGGAGGACTAAAGGGAGGACTAAAGGGAGGACTAAAGAGAGGACTAAAGGGGAGGACTAAAGAGAGGACTAAAGAGAGGACTAAAGGGAGGACTAAAGAGAGGACTAAAGGGAGGACTAAAGGGAGGACTAAAGGGAGGACTAAAGAGAGGACTAAAGGGAGGACTAAAGGGAGGACTAAAGAGAGGACTAAAGGGAGGACTAAAGGGAGGACTAAAGGGAGGACTAAAGAGAGGACTAAAGGGGAGGACTAAAGAGAGGACTAAAGAGAGGACTAAAGGGAGGACTAAAGGGAGGACTAAAGAGAGGACTAAAGAGAGGACTAAAGGGGGAGTCAGTGGGAAGGAGGGGCAGCACAAAGCCAGATTTGACATTGTTAAAAAATAACTATGTTCAGTAGATAATCCTCTTAAAACATCTTAAACACAGTTTAGGAGTGAAAAAAGTGTTTTTAGTGTTAACTTCCACTTTAAGAACTATAGCCCGATAGATACATTTAATGCCAAACTGTGGAACATTCTGTAGTCGACCGAGACTTTCTTTGGTGGCGAGCCCCTAACCAGAAAAGTTCCGCAGTGCAGCTTTAAGCGATGTGTGTAAAAACAGGACCCATGCACTGGAAGCTGTGAGTGCATAGTTACAGCAGAGAGGACCGGGCGTATGTTACAGGCGACGTCAGACTAAAGGGAGAGCAGGGCCATAGTGCAAGCAGAGTCCAAATGTGTGTCCAGACTGTGCTGTCCAGATGCTACAAGGCACACCAAGAGTCCCGGGACAGAAGAGCACCGTCCACGCGGGCCCTGGCTCCGGTACCGTGTCCGGGGACAGTCTCAGGGCGGCGTGCGTCCCCCAGACCCGCGCACTGAGGGGGGGTACGCAGGGGGCTCTATGCCAGGGAGTAGATGGCGTTGACGGGGGACGTCGCCTCGGAGCTGTCGTTGCCCTCGGTCTCGTCCTTGTCCTTTTTGACGGTGTACTGTCCGATGAAGGAGCCGTCCTCGTTAAACTGGCCGTCCCCGCCCTCGCCGTAGTCCACCAGGCTGTCCTCGCTCTCCTTCACGTCGGCGTCCAGCGAGGTCTGACTGCCCTGGAGAGGCTTATTGTCCTCGTCACTGCTGTAAGACAGGGACAAATGTGCAGTCAGTGAGGACCCTGGGGACATCGGGGACACAACAGTAAAGACAGGTCCAAAGAGGAGGGACTGGAAAGAGACGACTGGAGAAAGAAAGAGTCTCTGCTGTGAGTTAACAGAGATTACACAAAAGTCAAAGAAACACTATATATACTAGAACACACTTTCCCATTTATAATCAGTCTGTACAGAAGTATTTTTGAGGTCCATATATATATATATATATATATATATATATATATATATATATATATATATATATATATATATATATATATATATATATATACGTTTATACATATGTGTATAACTGTATATGAGTGTGAATAAGTGTGTATGTGTCTGTACGTTTGTGCATAAGTGTATATATGTGTGTATATGTGTGTGTATATGTGTGTGTATAAGTGTGAATACGTGTGAATAATTGTGTAAAAGTGTATATTGTGTGTATAAGTGTGTGTATAAACGTATATCTGTGTATAGGTGTGTATAATTGTGTCTATATCTGTGCATAGAACAGTTCCAGATTATCCTTGTGTTAAATCCTCACTTCATTCCCTGTTCATTGCTCCATTTCAAAGTCTCGTAGGTTCATTGTGAGTCCCGTAGGCTTACAGCTCATAGCCATGAGTAGTGATCAGGGCTGACATGTTGCATGTTGGGTAATTCCATGCAGTTTGATGCACCGGCCGCATGCAGGTCTGACACTTCTCTAGTTTAGTCAAAGTGTTTCACCGTCAGTACAGACTTTTTAAAACGTCATGGGCCAGTTCAAAATCACAGACCTGAGGAAACTGAGGCGACTGGGGCAAAACGTCGACCATAAAGAGATTCTCAAAAATGAAACGACTGTGAACCACAAACGCTGCAGATTTGTGACGGCAGATTGATCATAACATCTACAAAACAAGATTAAACAAACTCTTGAATCACTGATGTTCCTTTTGCCTCCAGTGTCTCACGTCCATCATTTCGACTGTGAATTTGAACATTTGAAAGGGCCAATACCCATGATGCAGTGCACATGACTTTGACGGCAGAGATCTTCATCGCTGTGTTTGTCCACAGTTTACAACACAAAGCTCAATTCTTGGCCAAGTCCAGATGCATGTAGCGGCTCCATGCACGTGCGGGCCCCGGGCCCCTCATGCACCGACCCCTCAGCAGCACAAGCCCCGAGACTGGGACCAGACTGGGACCAGACTGGGACCAGACTGGGACCAGACTGGGACCAGACTGGGACCAGACTGGGACCAGACTGGGACCAGACTGGGACCAGACTGGGACCAGACCACAGACCGGGGAAGGCTTCATGTCCTCAGAAGGCTCTTATCCAAATACTGCACCGTGTTTTATGTAAAGAGGTTTAAAGATGAAGTATTTTAGTCCTATGAGGTATTAAAGAGGAGGTATTTACTTCTGTGGGGTATTAAAGAGGAGGTATTTACTTCTGTGGGGTATTAAAGAGGAGGTATTTACTTCTGTGGGGTGTTAAAGAGGAGGTATTTACTTCTGTGGGGTATTAAAGAGGAGGTATTTACTTCTGTGGTAACATATTTGATAAGCCCCTCCCCCTTCAGAGCACAATCACAATCAGCTGCATCGCACGAATGAAACTACTGCACATCACATCAGGTTTGTCACGTCATAGTGCGCAGTTTTGTGTCATGTTTGTGTACACTGAGAGATGTTGTGCGGCGCATGGGTGATGTAGGCTTGTGGGCGGAGCCTCGTACAGACTCGTACTGCTAATCATCAGACAAACTCCATATAACCTCTTTAGACATGTTTTTGATGTTAGACAGAGTTCTAACATGGCAGAAAGCAAAAAAAGTTGATTCTGATAATACCCCCTCTTTAAAAAATAGTTGAGATCTTTTTATTTTCCAAAGCTCATAATCATGAGTAAAACAAAACAGGAACCGAAAACAGGCAGAGATTTTTCAAAGCAGAAAGTGATTTGATCTCAGAACATTAGAAGTGACGAATCATGGCTCCAGACTCAGACTGGTCCAGACTCAGACTGGTCCAGACTCAGACTGGTCCAGACTCAGACTGGTCCAGACTCAGACTGGTCCAGACTCAGACTGATCCAGACTCAGACTGGTCCAGACTGGTCCAGACTGATCCAGACTCAGACTGGTCCAGACTCAGACTGGTCCAGACTGGTCCAGACTCAGACTGATCCAGACTCAGACTGGTCCAGACTCAGACTGATCCAGACTGGTCCAGACTGGTCCAGACTGGTCCAGACTCAGACTGGTCCAGGTGAAACAGACTGAGCCCAGTTTTCTGGAAACTCCAGCGACCACAACATTCCCAATGCTCTTATCACTTTGTGCTGCGCAGGACACCGCTCGTCACACACAGACCTGGAGTTGTGTTTTGTTTCATTCTCACATGTTTAACACACAAACCTTGAAGATTTAGACTGAGCTCTTCTCTCAAACTGAAAACACTCTGTTCCACCTTGTGATGTCATCATGTGGTGATACAGGAAGTGCTCCACTGTGTTTTTAAACTCCACACACCTTCACTAGAATCATTTGGATCATTTATTTATTTGTATTTAACCTTTATTTTAACCAGGTAAGTTAACCTAAAAACTACCACTTGATGACATCACAAGGTGGAACGTCGCATTTTGAGCTTTGTAGATGTTTGTAATAATAAAGTGTGACTCAAACATGTGTGAATGAAACAAAACACAACTCCAGGTCTGTTTTTGAGGAGGTGACAGTGTTAGAACATGGTTAAAACCTTTCACTGCTAAAACGTCGTCAGAATCATTTTGACGTTTGACTTTAGCAGGTGTCGTCAGGAGGAGGTTCAAGCGTTAGTGTAAAAAGAGTGAAAAGGGAGGAGTCCATACCTCTCCACAGACCTGTGCAGTGAAACAAACACAAACACATGAGATCAGCTCAGGCACCGGGCTCTTCTCTCATTTGTATCACATCTTACTACAGAGGTGGGTAGAGCGGCCCAAAGTGTACTCAAGAAAGAATAATGTTACTTCAAAACAGCAGTAAGTCCAAGAAATAACTCAAGTAAAAGTAAAAAGGTATTTGGGAAAAGTAGTACTCAAGTAACTTAAAGAGTATCATTTATAATCTGAAGTGAATGTGAAGAACAAAACATGAAATAAACACAAAATGTGATATTTTCAAACATAAAAATGAGACAAACTCAGAGAGAGAAGAGGAAACACAACTTTTACTCGAGTAAGAGTACTGTGAAAAGTACAATTTCCTTAAAAAATGACTCGAGTAAATGAGTAACTGAGCCCTACCCACCTCTGTTTGTGAATAAAGCCACAGTTGTATTTTTACTTCCACATGTGTCTATGTGGAAACCCCACAGCTGGAGTATTACTACACCTCCACAAGCACCTCCCATGACTCTTCTGCCCCGCCCACACCTCGCCCCCTTTGTCCCGCCCACACCTCTGCCCCCTTTGCCCCGCCCACACCTCTGCCCCGCCCACACCTTTGTCCCCTTTATCTCACCCACACCTCTGCCCCTCTGCCCCGCCCACACCCTTGCCCTCTTTGTCCCGCTTACACCTTTGCCCCCTCTTCCCCTCTGCCCCGCCCACACCTCTGCCCCGCCCACACCTCTGCCCCCTTTGCCCCACCCACACCTCTGCCCTGTCCACACCTTTGCCCCCTATGCCCCGCCCACACCTCTGCCCCACCCACACCTCTGCCCCACCCACACCTCTGCCCTTATGCCCCTCTGCCCCGCCCACACCTCTGCCCCGCCCACACCTCTGCCCCGCCCACACCTCTGCCCCTCTGCCCCGCCCACACATGCACAGCAGGCAGAAGTGGAGTGTACCTGTTGTCATTCTCGTTCCTGATTGGGCCATTTCAGCGTGAAGGAAAGAGAGGGTGACACGTGAGCAGAGTGGACACATGCGGAGCTCGGGGGGTCAGGGTGAGGGTCAGGGGTTAGGGGTCAGGGGTCAGGACACGGGGAGGACACACAGGCCACACAAGCCCGTGATTCTCAGCCACATGTAGCACAATCTCCTCTTGTGAACTTTTTTGCTGGTGATGAAGTTTTTGAGTATTTATCATCTCGCTGCAGTAAAATGTTTTTTAGGGAAGGAGGGTCTAGAGAAGGTTATTTTTATTTATTTTATAACTGATCGCAAAAACATATTAATCTATTAGTAAAAAAGTGCAAAGTGAAAGTTTAGAGCTGATGACTGATGTGTTCATGCGACAGTGGACCAAAGACAAATGTCCACGTGATGGACAGGAAGTGACTGACAGAAAAAAGAGCATTTTAGAGGGAATCCAGCTGTTAGAACATGTGGATGTTAAAAGACGAATGAGAACAGACAACAAGAGTGGAATCTCCAGACGCCAGAGTCTAGTGGAACCTGGAAGGAGCATAAAACACAGCGTCATCACACGGAACATCCACACGGAACATCCACACGGAACATCCACACGGAACATCCACACGGAACATCCACACGGAACATCCACACGAAACATCCACACGGAACATCCACACGGAACATCCACACGGAACATCCACACGGAACATCCACACGGAACATCCACACGAAACATCCACACGGAACATCCACACAGAACATCCACACGGAACATCCACACGGAACATCCACACGGAACATCCACACGGAACATCCACACGGAACATCCACACGAAACATCCACACGGAACATCCACACGAAACATTCACACAGACCAGTCATTGCTACACCACCCAGTAGGTGGGGCTAATGCTGCGTTGGGCGTGGGGTTTACATGTTAAATCTATGGGTCTAGTTCGGGCTCGTCCAGTGTTTCCGCTGTGCAAAGATTCACTGTGGGTCAACGAGTTTCAAGCCTCAAATGCAGCGGCTCCGACTCGTTTGGCGTCTGAACTCACAGAACACGTCAGTCTGAAGCAGGATTTTCATTCTTCAGATGACGGGACAGTAGCACATGGGCCACACCCCAATATTTCACTTACAGGTTTCACTTAATGGGCTGTCAGTGATTTTTTTAAAAGTTCCATAGCTCAGTTTTATATTTTGGTGCGACACAAGTCTGTATTTTGTTTTAGATCATGTGACACCTTAAAGATAATGATTTAAACTTTTGTGTTTGGTTTTATTTTAAAGAAAACTGTATCTTTCATTTGGGGAGTCTTTGACAATTACCATGGAAACTTTTTACCCATAAATCTCTAGGAACATGACAGACACACATTTGTAATATTAAATTCCTCTCTGGAGTCTGAGGATTCAGAAAATGTTTGTGTCTTTTCTGTTTTAAAGCAGAACCTCAGTGAGCCACATGTGCAAGAACGATTCTCACAGGTGCATCTCATAGAACTAAACCTACATCTACAGGTGGAGTCTACTGCTCTGGAGAAGTAAAGAAAACACATGTAGTTTTCAGGTTGTTATGGGAAAATCTCCTGTTCTGACAGGAGGACGACATACAGGGGGCGCTGTCTTATGGTTCTAATGTGCTAAGACTTACTGGTAATCGAAGGATCCATCTTGGTCTTTGTGGTCCACAGGGTCCAGGGGGAGGTCCTTCTTATCGCGCACTGAGACACACAAACATCACACAGTTTGACCAGACCAACATTTACACACTTTAGTAAAACACAGGTGAGTTTTTATTTAAATATGAGGCTGTTAAAGAGCAAACGCACACTCTGATTCAGAACACATGATGTTATTATAGAACATAAGTATTTGTTATTATTATAACACTGAACTGTGAGGAAAATGTGTACGCACAAGTACACACGAGAAATACTACTCAAAAATACTAATCAGTTAGCCAGTTATTAAAGCAGCATCTGGAACTTTTAGATAAGTTCGTATAGAAAACTTAAAGGGCCCATGTGACTCTGTCCTCTGGTCTGTTCTAATGTTGTTTCCTCGTCACACACAGACCTGGAGTTGTGTTTTGTTTCATTCTCACACGTTTAACACACAAACCTGCAGATTTAGGCTGAGTTCTTCTCTCAAACTGAAAACACTCTGTTCCACCTTGTGATGTCATCATGTGGTGATACAGGAAGTGTTTTTAAACTCCACCTTCACTAGAATCATCTGGATCATTTCAGTCCTGGAGTTGTCTCTTATCTCGAGTGAACTAAAGGTAAAAGGAGGAGTTACTATGAAAACTACCACTTGATGACATCACAAGGTGGAACAGAGCATTTTGAGCTTTGGAGATGTAACAGACTAATAATAAAGTGACTCAAACATGTGAATGAAACAAAACACAACTCCAGGTCTGTTTTTGAGGAGGAAACAGCATTAGAACATGGATTAAAGTTTCAACTGTCAATCAAACCTGTTGCTAACGCTAACAGGAGCGACCTCGGGGACAGAAGGACCTGATTTGTCTGTTATTAATGTTCATATCTTGATTTACAGACACAAAAGTGAAATAAAAACCCCAGGATCATGTAGAGGGTTAATATGAACATTTAAGACCAGAATGAGTCTGAAGCAGCAGAGACAGAGAGAGACACAGTTTATACACAGAAAGTGAACTGGAGCCTGAAGTGCTGGAGCCCATGATCACTTCCTGTTTGGAGCGTCGTGGCTAGCAGGTTAGCTATACCCATTTATATAAACAGTCTATGGTTTGTACATAAATGTGAAACATGCATCGATGATTGGGAAGTACTTTAGTTACGTTCTCCCCTGGTTAATGGCTCTGATCTCATATTTGTTCATTGACAAAATATTAAAAACTCATTAATCGTATAAAAGGGAGGGGTTAATTATAAGGAAAGGTCCCCACACGCAGCACCTACCCTGTTTTGTGAAAGCAGCCATCCAACCCCCACCTAGACATCACACACACTGCAAGACATTAAGACAAGTGTGACCTCGCTCCATGGACACAAACATGGATGAAGGCTGTGCTGGTGACCCCTGACCCCCCAACCCCTCAGTAACACAAACATGGATGAAGGCTGTGCTGGTGACCCCTGACCCCCTGACCCCCCTCAACCCTTCAGTAACACAAACATGGATGAAGGCTGTGCTGGTGACCCCTGACCCCCCAACCCCTCAGTAACATGTGGCGATCTTCATACACTGGTCCTGTTCACGCACATCAGAGGAATCCTTCATTAGAGCTGCAACTAACCATTATTTTTGTAGTCGATGGTTATTTCTATTGTACATTAACATTTAAAAATGCCACAGTCTTTGTTATGAAAGGTCATTTTTAACATAAAAACTAGGATCAAAACTAGCAAAGGTTAAAAAAGTGTGTCATAAAAGTGGCCTCTGTGTCACATACACGGTAAATCTTTTCAAATCAACACTTCTACACTTCTAACGCTGACTTATTTTTACTCATAAAATTAAACAGTGGAAACGATGACCAGTGTTGGTGTTTTCGTTCTCAAAAACAATGATCCACATGCATCTCTCATTTCTGTTGCCAGTTTCAATGTTGAAGTCCAGTTGTTTTAAACCTAAAACGACTCTCTCTGATCTGATTGGTCACTATCTAAACCCCAGGACCTGCAGCCAATCAGGACTCAGGGAGTGAATCTGGAGGATCTGAACATGAGGCCTGTCCATAAACTGAGACTGGACTGTTTGTAGGAGAATGTGAATCATGGGGGTGGAAACATCATACTTTGGGGCTATTGTTCTGCAAAGGGACCAGGACGACTGATCCGTGTAAAGGAAAGACTGAACGGGGCCATGTCTCATGAGATTTTGAGTGAAAACCTCCTTCCATTAGTGAGGACATTGAAGATTAAACGTGTCTGGGTCTTTCAGCCTGACAATGATCCCAAACACACCGCCCGGGCAACAAAGGAGTAGTTCCCTTCTAAACCTGCAGGATACAGACAGCGTGGAGCCTCTGGTGTGTGGGGGGCGCTCTGACTCACCTGGGTACTTTCCTCCTCGGCTCCTCTTGATGAAGCACACGATGAGGAGGATGAGGATGATGAGGGCGATGGCGCACATCAGGCCGATGAACCAGCCCTGCGTGGCGATGTCGACCTGGTCCATGTAGGCTGGGGACAGGGACACAGGGGACACAGGGGACACAGTGAGACACAAACTGGAGAGGAAACAATGTAAAGCAGCAGCATTTGACCCAAACAGGTGACAGCGGAGATCCAGCTGTCACCATTTTGACGTCACAAGTCCAAACTGGTGGTGTTCAATGACCTCAGCAGATTTGTGCAGCTGCTGATCTCAAAGACGTAGACTGTCCTGAACATCGGACTAACACATGTGACTAGAACATGTGACTAGAACACGCAACCGCCCAACAAAACCTAAGTAACACGCTCTCACTGCCCGGGCCAACCTCTCCAGACGTGCAGATAGTACTTAGACCACGTGAGATTGTGATTGGAGCACCATGTGACGCCAGAGTGGTCATGTGACATTTACCTGGCTTGGTCTTAAAGCTGTAGGTTGGGCTGGAGATGCTGTTGAGTTCATGGGAGTAAACCCGCAGGTGGTACATGGCACCTGCCGCCAGGTCTGCCACTGTGACCGGAGGCTGTTTCACCAGCACATTTTTCACAGTCTTGTCGCCTTGGAAACACAAAAGAGCGCCATTGACACTCGAGGGCGTGGCCTTTGTTCCACAACAACAGCAAGGCGTGCAGCACAGGCCCGGAGGCTCCTCAAGGACGAAGTGAGTGACTGCACTGCTGTTCACGTTCAACACACTCAGTGATTTATGTAGTTTACCTTTGTGTTTTAAAGGTTTTATATTACACAACATGGTTTAATGCTGTTTCTTCCTCGAAAACAGACCTGGAGTAGTGTTTTGTTTCATTCACACATGTTTCAGTAACCCTACATTAGTTTGTCTCAAAAAGCTCTGTTCCACCTTGTGATGTCATCAAGTGGTAGTTTTCAAGTTAACAGCTCCTTTTATCTTTAGTGGCAATTACAGGGCTAAAATCATCCAAATGATTCTAGTGAAGGTGTGTGGAGTTTAAAAACACAGTGGAGCACTTCCTGTATCACCACATGATGACATCACAAGGTGGAACAGAGTGTTTTCAGTTTGAGAGAAGAACTCAGCCTAAATCTGCAGGTTTGTGTGTGAAACATGTGAATGAAACAAAACACAACTCCAGGTCTGATTGTGATGAGGAAACAGCTTTAGAACAGATCAGAGAATAGTGTAACATGGGCCCTTAAATAGTGTAATAGGGGCCCCTTAATGTCCCCTCAGGGGACCCATACTTCAGACGTATACATTCAAAAATAGTGAAGGTTTTGTACATTTTAGTCACAGTGAACAGTGTGATTCTGAATGTGCACAGCACTGGTCATCTCACTGCTGGTCAGGACCATTCTTTTGTCCACAAATAAAAGTCAGTCATGAGCTGTGAGCATGACTGTCCACCTCTGTGGAGACGCATGCCCCATGCCAAAGTCCACCAGTCGAAGCCATGCACCTTCACCTGAACTGAGCACAACTGAACCATGGACCTGATGAGGAACAGGGGAGACTATGGAGGAACCACTGTATAAGACAATCAAACAGTGAACTTCACATTCACAAACCAATCACAGCCAGCGGAGGACAAAAGCAATGCAGTGAAGCAGCACCCACAGCGCCCTCTCCAGGGCTAAAGCAGAACGGTCAATACTTTCTTATGGATTCAGCAGAAATCAAATAAATAAATAAATGCAGTGAAGGGTAAAGACAAGCAATGCAAAGTGCAGAGAGAGCACAAGCAGAATGGTTAGTAACCCCCCCCCCCCCCCCCACATCCGCCCCCCACTCGCTCCCCCTCACCGCCTCACCCGCTCCACAGTGGAATCATTCTCCTCTGTCATTACTTCCATGGTTTGTATATATATAGTAACGGAGCTCCATTAATAACTCTTCAGCTCATTATAAGTTGAAAATAACTATATTTTAACTGTTAAAAGTGTTTACTCATCCCTGACCTACAGGGCCTGCTGTGGCAGTAAACTCCACACTTATGTCATGAACTGTCCAAGCAATGAAACTGTAACTTTAACTTCCTGTAAATCCCCTGTTCTTTTGTCATCTGTGGTCCATTGTTGGTAAAAGCCCAAAGCACTTATGTAAGTGTTAGTGGGAATAGAGCGCCCTCTTGTGGCAGGCTGTTCAGAGTCTTACTGTCCAGTGTGAACTCTAGCACAAACTCGCTTCTGCCGGCCGGGAGGTTGTGTCTCCAGCTGACATTAGCGTAGTTACTGTTAGGCTCCACCGTCAGGTTCCAGATCTCCCAGCCCGACGCCACTGCAGGGTCAGAGAGCGAGCATTACCACTAGCACATAAGGACGTTAGCATTAGCAATGTGAGTGTACCACTACCGTACAAGTACCACTATCACATACATGTACCTCTATCACATAAGTGTACCACTATCACATACATGTGTATCACTATCACATAAGTGTGTACCACTAGCACATACGTGTGTACCACTATCACATACGTGTGTACCACTATCACATACGTGTGTACCACTATCACATAAGTGTGTACCTCTATCACATACGTGTGTACCTCTATCACATACGTGTACCTCTATCACATACGTGTACCTCTATCACATACGTGTACCTCTATCACATGTGTGTGTACCTCTATCACATGTGTGTGTACCTCTATCACATGTGTGTGTACCTCTATCACATCTGCCTCTAGAACATTGAATCGTGGTGATATATTTATATATGATACAGATTGGGATAATTATCTGGTATAATCTGCACAAACTTAATGAAGCTAACTGAGAAGCTTACAGCACATTTACACTGACTGCAAGGCGTGTCAGACTTTGAGCGAGTCAACTGCAGACTGTCTGTTACACCAAGTCTGACAAATGTGGTATTTGTCTAAAGCAGCACAGTCTCACTTTGGTTAATGCGATAAAGTGTGATCAGTGGAAAACAGCTCCAGACGCTGCAGTGTCCAGGAAAATAAACTTATGGAGGTCAGTATGGCAGGGCGCATTGATTTGAATGACTTTCTGAGAGCACCGCACTTGCAGTCAGTGTACACCGGGCATTAGAGCAAGAGAAAAGATGATGTCTCCACACCAGACCATGAGGACAGGGGGCTGCATTTGGACACAGTCCACTGAGTGAAGGGGACCAACAGCCAAACACAGTCCTGATGTCCAGTCCTCAGAGGTCCGGTGTTAAGGCAACAAACACAGTCCTGATGTCCAGTCCTCAGTGGTTGTCCAGTCCTTAGTGGTTGTCCAGTCCTCAGTAGTTGTCCAGTCCTTTGAGGTTGTCCAGTCCTCAGTGGTTGTCCAGTCTTCAGTGGTTGTCCAGTCCTCTGCCCAGGCCTTAGTGGTTGTCTAGTCTTCAGTGGTTGTCGTTGTCCAGTCCTCAGTGGTTGTCCAGTCCTCAGTGGTTGTCTAGTTCTCAGTGGTTGTCCAGTCTTCAGTGGTTGTCCAGTCCTCTGCCCAGTCCTCAGTGGTTGTCCAGTCCTCAGTGGTTGTCCAGTCCTCAGTGGTTGTCCAGTCCTCTGCCCAGTCCTCAGTGGTTGTCCAGTCCTCAGTGGTTGTCCAGTCCTCTGCCCAGTCCTCAGTGGTTGTCCAGTCCTTAGTGGTTGTCCAGTCCTCAGTAGTTGTCCAGTCCTTTGAGGTTGTCCAGTCCTCAGTGGTTGTCCAGTCTTCAGTGGTTGTCCAGTCCTCTGCCCAGGCCTTAGTGGTTGTCTAGTCTTCAGTGGTTGTCGTTGTCCAGTCCTCAGTGGTTGTCCAGTCCTCAGTGGTTGTCTAGTTCTCAGTGGTTGTCCAGTCTTCAGTGGTTGTCCAGTCCTCTGCCCAGTCCTCAGTGGTTGTCCAGTCCTCAGTGGTTGTCCAGTCCTCAGTGGTTGTCCAGTCCTCTGCCCAGTCCTCAGTGGTTGTCCAGTCCTCAGTGGTTGTCCAGTCCTCTGCCCAGTCCTCAGTGGTTGTCCAGTCCTCAGTGGTCCGGTGTTAAGGCAACACGATCACAATGGGACGACAGCATGTACCCAGCACATTCACATCGGTATGCCTGGTGGAAACCGCCTCGGTGGTAGTACTAGCCGTGGTAGGAGAAAGGGTTGTTGTTGTAGTAGTAGCAGCAGTGGTTGTCGTAGTAGAAATGGTAGTACTAGTAGTTGGAGCAGCGGTAGGACTAATGGTAGTCGGAGGAAGGGGAGGAGGAGTGGGAGTGAAGACTGAAGACAACGAAGCATCGGTCTGCTCCACTGAAGATCAGAGAGAGACAGTTAAGACACAACATAAAGAGCACCTGGCCCACAGACACAGGTTTACCAGAGACATTCTACACCAACACAAGGGCTCAGCAAACATGCAGGAAATATGTCTGTGAGGCAGCAAAGACGATCAAAGCTTTAACATGAGACTTCAGTCTGACACAAATGCCAAAAGCACATTTGTCAGAGCGTCCTTGTGACGGTACATGGGGCAGGCAGGTTCAAGTGGGTCGGCTGTGGAACATGAAACTGGATCTTAACAAAGTGCAGACACGTTTCAGTCCCAAGCCCACGGCGTCGGCCTAAACTCTGCGGGGATGGGCACTGTGCCACACATGCAGACATACTGTGAGGGATTCTCAAAGGTAAACACATCCTCGGTCTGTACAATCGAGGGGTTTACAAAATATAATGAAACCTTTTATTAATTCATGAATAATGGATGGTAATGTAGATTAAAAAGGCCAATGCTTCATCAGGGAACAGCAGATGAAATCCCTGACAGTATATGAACCGTTTATGATGCAATGAAATACATTTTTTCTTGCCTTCAGTCAGAGGTGGGTAGAGTGACCAAAAATGGTACTGGAGTAATATTTCTGAAGTAACGTTATTCTAAGTAGAAAGTAGCGGTCCAAGAAATGACTCAAGTAAGATTAAAAAAGGATTTGGGAAAACTACTACTCAAGTAAGAATAACTTTAACATCTGATTTCATGTAATTAAAAGGATCAAACATTAAATGAGCCACACAATCTGATATTTTCATCCCTCCATCCACTTTCTTCCTCTTATCGGGGGCCGGGTCGCAGGGGCAGCAGTCTAAGCAGGGACTCCCAGACTTCCATCACCCCAGACACTTACTCCAGCTCCTCTGGTGGGACCCCTGAGGCGTTCCCAGGCCAGAGAGACATAGCTCCTTCAATGTGTCCTGGGTCTTCCCTGGGGCCTCCTCCCGGTGGGACATGCCCAGAACACCTCCCTAGGGAGGCGTCCAGGAGGCATCCTGAGCAGATGCCTGAGCCTCAACTGCTCCTCCGGGGTATCCGAGCTCCTCGCCCTATCTCTAAGGGAGAGTCCAGCCACCCTGCGGAGGACCCCCATTTTGGCCTCTTGTATCTGCGATCTTGTCCTTTTGGTCATTACCCAGAGCTCATGGAAAGTACATTGACGGTAAATCGAGAGCTTTACGTTTGGACTCATCTCCTTCTTTACCACAACAGACGATACAGCGACCGCATCACTGCAGACGCTGATCCAACTGTCAATCTCACGCTCCATCCTTCCCTCACTCATGAACATGAGCCCGAGACACTTGAACTCCTCCACTTGGGGCAGAGACTCTCCACCACCTGCAGAGGGCACCACCTTTTTCCGGTCGAGAACCATGGCCTCAGATTTGGAGGAGCTGATTCTCATCCCAGCCGCTTCACACTCGGCTGAAAACCTCCCCAGTGCTGCAGGTCCTGGCTCAAAGAAGCATCAGGACAACATCATCTGCAAACAGCAGAGATGAAATCCTGTGGTTCCCAAACCAGACCCCCTCTGGCCCCTGAGCCAGACCCCCTCCGGCCCCTGAACCAGGCCCCCTCCGGCCCCTGGCTGCGCCTAGAAATTCTGTCCATAAATATAATGAACAGAACCGGTGACAAAGGGCAGCCCTGGCGGAGTCCAACATGCACCGGGAACAGGTCTGACTTACTGCCGGCAATGAACACAGCTCCTGCTCCGGTCATACAGGGACCGGACAGCCCTTAGCAAAGAGCCCCGGACCCCACACTCCCAGAGCACCCCCCAAAGGACACCACGAGGGACACGGTCGAATGCCTTCTCCAGATCCACAAAACACATGTGGACTGTGGCAAACTCCCATGAGCCTCGAGGACCCGATGGAGAGTGTAGAGCTGGTCCAGTGTTCCACGACCGGATATTTTCAAACAAACTACATCAGAGAAGGAGCCAGAAACACAAATGTTCAAATCATTTCATATTGTTACATAAAGCTCCAGTGACTTTAGACTAACAGAGGGAAGAGGAACCATGACTTTTACTCAAGAACATTGTGACTAAATGACTAAATGTAACTGAGTACTACCCACCTCTGGGTTCAGTCCATAAAAAGAGCTGACTGCTGCTGTGTAAAGATGCATGAGGGTAATGTGGGCATGAGGGTAATGTGGGCATGAGGGTAATGTGGGCATGAGGGTAATGTGGGCATGAGGGCTGATGCAGTAAAAGAGACGCACATTCCAAAACAAGTGGTCCTGCTCGGTCCAAAAATGTGCACAGCTAGAAATACATCAAACAGGATCCGCACAGCTCCCAGATTTGTTCATTATAGATCACACCACGCGGCATATGAAGCGAGCCATATGAAGCGGGCCACATGAAGCGAGCCATATGAAGTGAGCCACATGAAGCGAGCCACATGAAGCGAGCCACATGAAGCTGACCATCTGGATGAAACGCGGCGCAGGGTCTAGTTCAGGGGTGGGCAAACCTTTTGACACTTGGGTCACAGTGGGTTTTAAAATATGACAGAGGGGCCGGGCCAGATTGAAGATTTGGCATTAATTAAATTACGCTTGGCGGGCCGGATTAATAAGCCCAAAGGGCCGTATGTTGCCCCTGGGCCGTAGTTTGCCCATGTTTGGTCTAGTTTAACCTGTTCTGTGACGGCGAGTACGCAAGATTATAATGGATACTTTCAAATATTCAGTTCGCAAATGCCCAAGAGAATCATCTGAGGAGACAAAAATATAAACTGTTCAACTAATCCCAGAATCCCATGTGATTCAGAGCGTGTTCGTTCAGAGCGTGTTCGTTCAGAGCGTGTTCGTTCAGAGCGTGTTCGTTTAGAGCGTGTTCGTTCAGAGCGTGTTCGTTCAGAGCGTGTTCGTTCAGAGCGTGTTCGTTCAGAGCGTGTTCGTTCAGAGCGTGTTCGTTTAGAGCGTGTTCGTTCAGAGCGTGTTCGTTCAGAGCGTGTTCGTTCAGAGCGTGTTCGTTCAGAGCGTGTTCGTTCAGAGCGTGTTCGTTCAGAGCGTGTTCGTTCAGAGCGTGTTCGTTCAGAGCACATTTACAAAGGTGTAAAGTCCCTGATGATCAGAGCCCGTGGAGACACAGACTGTGACAGTGTGACGTCGTCACAAACTGTTTTGTTTAAATTGTCTTGTCGTTTTTGTTTAATGCAGCTCTGTGCTCAAAAACTGACACTTTTCTCCTTCACCTCTCCTGTTGGTCAGCGTCTGATCAGATTGAGTGACAGAGAAATAGTTTATCTAGTTACCTCTTAAAGACTGTATTTTTATATAACCTAAGAAAGCGTCACTCAAACACTCAGACATGTGGCTGTGTTTGTCTTATACTGCCCCCTGTGGTGGGATTCAAATCTGGTAGCGTCTGGCGTCATGTGGATCCTTTTGAACGGTTTGCATTTCTGAGCTTTGAGCGTCAGAACGGGACGGTCGTGAGTCATACCTAGACCAGCGTCATCAGTGAAATCCTCTGCCAAGACAAAACAAACGTCAAACATCTCCCCCTTGTGGCATCAAACGGAACTCCCTTGATAAACAAAGACGTGAAAAGGACAGTGATGCTTTAAAGAGGGGGTATGGGGTATTAAAGAGGGGGTATTTTACCTCTGTGGGGTATTAACTGTATGTTTGTGATGAAGAAACAATATTATAACATGTTAACTGTGTTTTTACCCCCTGTTTAAATGGATCACAAACCTCACAATGTGTATAGTTTTTTTTTCCATATAGTTTTTTTTTCTTTAAGGTGCTGTCCCTGATTTTTACCACCTTAAAAACGTGAAAAACATTTAAATGGTTTGGTCCAAAGTTACTCCTCACTTACCTTCTGCATTCCAAACACTCTAATGATTCACTGCGATGAGTTTATAACCAGTTTTCACTCCAGAGTGGAGTTTAGCTGTGACGGCAAAGCTAACAACAACTAGCATGTTAACTGAGCATGCACTGATAATGATACTGGTGTTGAATATCTGTGCCGATACTGAAATATTTGCTGGATCTTGTATCGGTTCCATGATGTCAGTTAAATCGATATCGTAATTTGCTCAAACAGCCATTTTTTGGCTGGTGCAACTTACGCTGGAAAACACGGTACTTCAAAACTTGACGCCTTTGCGTATTGTGTCCATTCAAATTGTGATTCGATTGTGATCTTGTGACTCTATTCAAGCTAACTCTATGCAACTCTAAAAAAACAAAACAAAAACAAAACATGTGATTTAGTTCATTTCCCAGGAGCCTAATTTCTGGCCTTACCCTCAAAAAACACAACACTCAAACTGTACATGTCTCCACTGAAAGTACCAAAGTTTGGTCTAATTCTGGTTTCCATTTATGCTTGGAGGTTGGACCTCGGACCTCGGACCTCGGACCTCGGACCAACACTTCCTCCACGTTTCTGTGTTCCTCAAGTTGAAAAACAACGACCAGTACATTACAGTTTATGAACAGTAATGAGTTAAAAGCAGCAGTAAAAACGAGGAGGTTTTACTCTCAGATCAACGTCTGAAAGTGAATCTGTGTTTGGTCAACGTTAGCTCCATGTGCACGTTAGCAACATAAGCATAACAGAGCGTAACAAAACATTTATAACTGCAGATGGTCAAAGTCTGGGTGGAAAAGAGCGACTAAAGGAAAAATAACACAAATACTATTAATATTTTAACTTTGGGATATCCAAAGGTTTATGGTTTATCCAAACACAGAACGCAGCTGTGATGGATTTTGTAGCTTTGTTTCTGTGTAGGAATTCCGAGACAAATGTGTTTTGTCGTGTACATTCACAAGTCACAAGTTTAAAATCCGACCTCCGAGGACAACTGGAAGCATGCAGATCAATAGCATGCTGTTTTTTGTTTTATTTCCCTAAAACACTCCTGAAAACACTCTCGATGCCTGGATGGCGTGTGACGTACCCTCGTTGGTGAAAAGCGGCGCTTCCTCTGCGATCACCTGCCCCGAGCCCACCTGGGAGCGGGCCGACAGGTACAGCTTGTAGCGGGTGGAGCGCTCAGGCAGTCTCAGCATGAACTCTGTCACGTTAGGCAGAAACGTCTCCACCAGGGGGCGCCCACCACGCGACCCGTTCACTGAGCACAGAGTCAAAGAGTTCAACGTTAACCAGAGTTTTACAAATGAATCAATCAATTTTGGAAACACACACACAAAAAAAGCTTTTACACGAGGGACGTGAAGTATAAATACTACCTGGCGTGTATTTGAGCTGGTAGTACTTTTATACGAGGGACGTGAAGTATAAATACTACCTGGCGTGTATTTGAGCTGGTAGTACTTTTATACGAGGGACGTGAAGTATAAATACTACCTGGCGTGTATTTGAGCTGGTAGTACTTTTACACGAGGGACGTGAAGTATAAATACTACCTGGCGTGTATTTGAGCTGGTAGTACTTTTACACGAGGGACGTGAAGTATAAATACTTAAATACTACCTGGCGTGTATTTGAGCTGGTAGTACTTTTACACGAGGGACGTGAAGTATAAATACTACCTGGCGTGTATTTGAGCTGGTAGTACTTTTATACGAGGGACGTGAAGTATAAATACTACCTGGCGTGTATTTGAGCTGGTAGTACTTTTATACGAGGGACGTGAAGTATAAATACTACCTGGCGTGTATTTGAGCTGGTAGTACTTTTACACGAGGGACGTGAAGTATAAATACTACCTGGCGTGTATTTGAGCTGGTAGTACTTTTACACGAGGGACGTGAAGTATAAATACTACCTGGCGTGTATTTGAGCTGGTAGTACTTTTATACGAGGGACGTGAAGTATAAATACTACCTGGCGTGTATTTGAGCTGGTAGTACTTTTACACGAGGGACGTGAAGTATAAATACTACCTGGCGTGTATTTGAGCTGGTAGTACTTTTACACGAGGGACGTGAAGTATAAATACTACCTGGCGTGTATTTGAGCTGGTAGTACTTTTACACGAGGGACGTGAAGTATAAATACTACCTGGCGTGTATTTGAGCTGGTAGTACTTTTACACGAGGGACGTGAAGTATAAATACTACCTGGCGTGTATTTGAGCTGGTAGTACTTTTACACGAGGGACGTGAAGTATAAATACTACCTGGCGTGTATTTGAGCTGGTATCCGATCAGGATCCCGTTGGGCTCCAGAGGTTTGTCCCACTGAAGGTGCAGTGTGTCCAAACCTTTACGGTTTATTCGGAAGAATCTGGGAGCATCTGGCACTGAACAAACACATGAAACATACAGGTGTCAAAGGTCAAATGTCGTCAATAAACCAATCAGAAGCTTCCAAAGACGTGACATCATCATCTGTGTTTTATCAAACAGTTTAAATTCATATTAATCTTACTGTGTGTGAACTTATGAAAAAGTATCAAACGAGTCCTTCTCTCATTATTCTGGCATTTAGCAAAGAGGAATATTTTTTTAATCCTAATTGACCTAAAACTGGAAAGTTTTAGTCTGATTTCATGTCAGACAGAGAGAAAAAGAGCATGTGTCTTTTTATACAGTGTACTGAACGTCTGGTTTTAATGTTTTTGAGGAGGAGCCACATTCTAAAGGTTTAAAGCTCATAAGAGTCAATTTTGTGTAATATAAGACCATTATTCTTATCATTAATGTTTTATTATTAGTACTGGAGGGAGAAGAGCGCCCCCTACCTCCCTCCTTGGTGCTGAAGCGGACCGTGTTGCTGGGGGGGCCCTCGTGGCGACTGTTGGCGACCACCATGTACATGTGGTAGTGGGAGAAAGGCACCAGGTCGGTGAGGACGGCCAAGGGCTCCGCGGTCGTGCTGAAGAAGCCTTTGGTCTGCTTCTCTTTACTGACCACGAGGCCGGGCACCAGACTGCTCTCCCGCCAGTAATACAACTGCAGACACGCACAAACACACACACAAACACACACAAACACACACAAACACACACACAGAGGGTTAGGCAAACACGTCTACAAATACAATACAACTACAATCTCAGCCCTGCGACCGGTTCTGTGGGAAGGACGAGGATGTTTCACCTGTTTCATTTTTCTTGTTTATTACAGCCAGTTTAAAGGGTCTTTTTGAAATTATCCTCGGAAATATTATGTGGTGTGTTTTTGTGGGAAAATTGACACCTATTTTTGAAAGATTTTAATTTTTAAGGTTTCAAAAAGTAATTGCAACTAAAAAACAAATTCCCTGAGTAAAATGTGAAATGGAAAATGCTCTCTGGTATTAGAAACATAATGCTCATTTCAATCTGGTTTGAGCTGTTTCTACCCTTATGATTATGTTTTATTGTTATGCTCTTTGTGTTCGTCTTATTTCATTTATTTATTTTTTAACCATCCCTTCGTCCATGGGCAGGTCGCAGCGGCGGAAATGGAACTTTTATGAATTTGTTTTTAATGATGTGTCTCTGTATCTGTCACAAGTATAAGACACATAGACTAATGTACACCCATGGACTAAACCAGGACTAAACCAGGACTAAACCAGGACTAAACCAGGACTAAACCAGGACTAAACTAGGACCAAGGACCACCTACTGGACACTGAGGGATCACACATGTAACACACGGGGTCAGTACTGAGTATCGACAGCAGTAAGTCTAAAAGTCTCACCTTGTACTCCTTGAACTGGCCGTGCACAGAGGACATGTCCACAGGCGTCCAGTGCAGGTGGGCCTTGGTGCTGTCCACTTTGGACACCTTCAGGTTTGTGGGAGGGCTGTCAGGAACTGGACACAGAACATGTTTAACACGTTTAACATCACATGTACACAGAACTATCACATGTACACAGAACTATCACATGTACACAGAACTATCACATGTAAACAGAACAGAGTATCACATGTACACAGGACAGAGTATCACATGTACATAGAACTATCACATGTACACAGAACTGAGTATCACATGTACACAGAACTATCACATGTACACAGAACTATCACATGTACACAGAACTGAGTATCACATGTACACAGAACTATCACATGTACACAGAACTATCACATGTAAACAGAACAGAGTATCACATGTACACAGGACAGAGTATCACATGTACATAGAACTATCACATGTACACAGAACTATCACATGTACACAGAACTGAGTATCACATGTACACAGAACTATCACATGTACACAGAACTATCACATGTACACAGAACTGAGTATCACATGTACACAGAACTATCACATGTACACAGAACTGAGTATCACATGTACACAGAACTATCACATGTACACAGAACTATCACATGTACACAGAACTGAGTATCACATGTACACAGAACTATCACATGTACACAGAACTGAGTATCACATGTACACAGAACTATCACATGTACACAGAACTATCACATGTACACAGAACTATCACATGTACACAGAACTATCACATGTACACAGAACAGAGTATCACATGTACACAGAACAGAGTATCACATGTACACAGGATGGAGTGTCACATGTACACAGAACTATCACATGTACACAGAACTATCACATGTACACAGAACTATCACATGTACACAGAACTATCACATGTACACAGAACTGAGAATCACATGTACACAGAACTATCACATGTACACAGAACTATCACATGTACACAGAACTATCACATGTACACAGAACTATCACATGTACACAGAACTATCACATGTACACAGAACTATCACATGTACACAGAACAGAGTATCACATGTACACAGAACAGAGTATCACATGTACACAGGATGGAGTGTCACATGTACACAGAACTATCACATGTACACAGAACTATCACATGTACACAGAACTATCACATGTACACAGAACTGAGAATCACATGTACACAGAACTATCACATGTACACAGAACAGAGTATCACATGTACACAGAACTATCACATGTACACAGAACTATCACATGTACACAGAACTATCACATGTACACAGAACTGAGAATCACATGTACACAGAACTATCACATGTACACAGAACAGAGTATCACATGTACACAGAACTATCACATGTACACAGAACTATCACATGTACACAGAACTATCACATGTACACAGAACTATCACATGTACACAGAACTATCACATGTACACAGAACTATCACATGTACACAGAACAGAGTATCACATGTACACAGAACAGAGTATCACATGTACACAGGATGGAGTGTCACATGTACACAGAACTATCACATGTACACAGAACTATCACATGTACACAGAACTATCACATGTACACAGAACAGAGTATCACATGTACACAGAACTATCACATGTACACAGAACTATCACATGTACACAGAACTATCACATGTACACAGAACTATCACATGTACACAGAACAGAGTATCACATTTATACAGAACAGTGAACAAACAGAAGTGAGACTGTGGCGCAGAGACGGTGATGCTGTGACTTCATGCTTCTCAGAAAAAGTAGTTGTATTAAATTAAAAGGAAAATATATTCAATTTTGACTGGCCACAGAAAACAAAATTATGAACTGAACATAGAGCATTTTCCATCAGTAATAAACAATAAAACTACTACGACACAACAACCAGTACTACTAAAACTACCACAACAACAGCAACTACAACTAGTAGTACAACGAAAAGTACAACTTTTAAAACTATTACTAAAACTAAACCTCCTACTGCTTAAACTACTAAACATAAAGTACTGCTACTATGACGTGTGTTACTCACAGTAAATAAGTCAAAACAAAACTGCTGAAGTAAATATAAAAGTACGAGTACCGTCTTCCCCGGAGTAGCCCACCACCACGTTGGACTCGGGCCCGTGTCCAAAGCTGTTCCGGGCCTGGATCTTGAGGTCGTAGGCCTTGTAGGAGTCGGTGCCGGTCACCTCGTATCTGGACGCAGCAGTGGTCACGTTGGTCCAGGGGTCGCCCGAGTCGCTGAGTCTCCACCACACGCTGTAGTGCAGGTCCGGGCCGTTACGCTCCAGGTCAGACAGGGGCTGGAACACGCAGACGACAGTGAGACACGCCCCGGACATGTCACGTGTAGCACATGTATGACCGGGTCTATCAGCACATGTGTCAAACGCAAGGCCCACGAGCCAAATGTGGCCCACCATGTCATTTTATGTGGCCAACAACGAGATAAATTAAAAGGTGTGACTACAGCCATATTTTTTACATCAATGGAAATACATGTGCAATATTTGTAAACTGAATAAGTAATAAATACAAAATGTTTATGTAGAAGTTATTTACATTTTTTAAAGTTATTTTTACGATTATTTACACTGTAGATTTTCACTAAGGCAGCAAAACTATGAATGACACGTGGAATATTAACAAACAAGGAACAAATAACAAAATAACTCAAAACTAAAGCAAAGGGGGTCGACTTTCAGGATTTTAATGGAAAATAGTAAAAAAAATATTTAGTTGCATTATTTTTATTGGATTAAAAAAACTGCATAGTGGAACATTTACAGATGACATTTGATAATAAAAGCTACTCATTTAACCACGACTTAATTCAGATTTTAAGTTTTTTTTTTAATTCTATGAATCAATAATTTTACTTCCTGGTTGGACAGAGGTAATGCCATAACTGTTACCTAGCAACCATAAGTGACAGTTATGGATGTTTCTGGGGTTAAATGTTCCGTATTACGCTGTTTTCTGATCTGAACAGACCTGGAGTTGTGTTTTGTTTCATTCACACATGTTTAACACACAAACTGCAGATTTAGGCTGAAAAAACACTCCACTTCCACTTTGTGATGTCACTCCGTACAACTTCACAAGAGTTTGGATGATTTCAGCTCTGGGATTGTGCGTTTCTACTGAAGTAAAAATGGTAAAAGAGCAAGAGCTTTGGAGAGATGGACATGAAACAACACCCAACTCCAGGTCTGTTTTTGAGGCGGTAACAGTTTTATAACACGGCTAAAACCTCACGCGTGTCCATTTTGTGTAATATAAGACGGTGAGGAGCAGCGGGCAGGAGGGTTTGTGCCGCACATTTCGCTGGAGCATGTTTTGTTTCTGGGATTACAGTCACTAGAATGATTATTTTCCACGGTCTCTTGCCACACGTTCGCCCGGTGGAGCGTCTTACCTCCCAGCTGATCACCATGTTGTTCTTTTCGGAGCCCCACCCTCGCAGGCCTTTGGGGATGGCGTCTGGAGCTATAACAACAACAACAACAAAGACGCTCAACGATAAAGAACATGGCGACAGCAACGAGCAGCAGAGACCAGGGCGTTTCCAGACGGGGGATTTACCTCTGAGGGTCTTAACTGTCACACGTCACAGGTTTAGATCCACACGTCTCTTTTTATTGTTTTAAAAATGCCATATTCACCCAAAACAATGACGCTCTGAGTCTCTCCTCTCTGTGCTCTCTGTGCTAAGCCCCTACTCCTTCAGAGCACTATCACGGCACAATCAGCTGCATCCCACTAATGAAACTACTGCACATCACACCAGGTTTGTCACGTCATAGTGCACAGTTTGTGTCATGTTTTTGTGTATTTATGGAGGACTGTCGTGTGGAGCGTGGGTGATGTAGGCTTGTGGGCGGAGCCTCGTACAGACTCGTACTGCTAATCATAAGGAGGGTTTAAATAGGGCCCAGGAGAGATCTCTAGATTACTCAAACATGCAGGATGACAGATAAAATGACTTCAGACGTGTTTTTGATGAGGAACAGCGTTAGAACGTGGGAGAAAGCAAAAATAAATAATAATTAGTAGAACACCTCCTCTGAGCTGATTAGTCAGTGAGTTGTGCTGTTACAATTTTTTCGATTACTTTGGACAGTATAGGTAAAATTGATATTGGCCGGTAATTGGACATAGAATCTGGGCTTCCTGCTTTAAAAATTGGCACAATCACTGCTTTTTTCCAACCTAAGGGAAATTTAGATTTTTTTATGGACAAATTGACTAGATGTGTCAAAGGTTTAACTAACACATTACTGCAGCGCTTGAGAAAACAGCTATTTAGATTATATACATCATTTGATTTAGAATTTGATCACTTTTTTATTATCCGTGTAACTTCTTTCTCATTCACTTCTTCAATGCAAAAATAATTCTCAGGGTGTGTTAAAGGTGGTATATTCACATAATCAGTATTCTCAAAACATTGTGCCAATTCTTCAATTGACTGGACAAAATGAGTATTAAGGCTGTCAGCCATAGTCGCACCGTTATTAGTAGTTTTACCATTTATGGTGAGTTCACTAATTCTTTTAGGTTTGAATGCTTTGTTTGTCAAAGTATTTAAGTGTTTCCAAAGAGAATTTGTATTCCCCTTTGCATTGCCAATAAGCTTAGTATAATATGAAGCTTGTGCTTTTCTCAGTTCTTGTACTACTTTATTTCTTAAACTTTTGAATGTTAAATGGTCAGTACTAAATCTTGATTGTACTGATTTCTTCAAAGCTAAATCTCGTTTTTTCATTAGTTTTTTTATGTCATTATTTAACCATGGAAGAGTACTTTCCCTTTGTTTACACTTTTTTGCTCAGTAAATTTGTCGGCTATTTTTGTGATGGCTTCTGTTAAAAAAGTACAACATTCATCTACATCTTCCATATCCTTGATTTGCTCCCAACTGAAATTATTTAATTCTCTTTCAAACAGTGTAGTTTTAGGTCGTATTCACAATAGCACTAGTTAGTCGCTTTAATCCAACTCTAGTTCTTTTGGCCACAAAGTCCGGTTCGTTTGTTCAGGTGTGAATGTGCAATCGAACTCTGATACGGTCCAAAAAAGAGAACTCTGGTCCGCCAAAAAACCTAGGTCTCGGTCCGGTTGAAGTGAACTCTGGTACGGTTCGAATGCAGATGTGAACGCCAAGCGGACCACGGGCCGCTCCAAAGACAGGAAGAGGATTACATGCAGAGCATTCTGGGTAAATAAAACCAAAACAAACACGGGTGCAAAGCTAGCGGAGCGGAGAAATGGCTCGTGGTCAGAGGTGGAGTGAAGAGGAGGTAAAAGCCCTCATAGAAACATGGTCTGACCAAAATATATGTCAGTTACTCGTGACCACGCACAAAAACAACGAGGTTTATAAATTAATAAGTGAAAAAATGAAAGCAGTAGGATTCCCCCGCGCTGTAGCATTTTGTTTACATTTCGGAAAAAAGTTGCATTGTATTGACCAATAGACGAGCGGCGTTTCTTCTTCATGGTTTTTGGTACAGCGCCACCACATGTGAAGGATTAGACAAGCTTCTCAAAAGGTTTGGTTCGTTTGACAAAAAGCAGAGTGAAAGCAAACCGCTCCAGTTGAAAATGTTCACAATGTTTCAATTTTGGTCCCGAATCGAACCGAGTCTACAGGACTATTAGGTGTGAAAACGACCTTAGATTTAGGTTTTGCATATTTGATATCATTATCATTGTTGCATAATTTACCAAAATATTGCAGTCTTTTTTTAGTCAGTTTTCTAACCATTAAAGTCATGTTGTGGTCAGATAGCCCCGTTAGTAAATTATACATTCTTGTAATACGTTCAGGTTTATTTGTAAAGGCCATATCAATCAAAGTTCTAGTCTGTCTGGTTATCCTAGTGGGTCCTGTAATCATTTGTTGATAGTTAAATTTAGTCATTATTGTTTTAAGTTTTTGTTTTGCACCTTTATCAGACCAATTTATGTTATAATCACCATATAGTTTCTCTATATTCCTCAAGATGTTTAACTACATGGCTTAATTCATCATAAAGGACGTATTATGAGATGGTGGATTATATAGCACAGCAACATTGAAGTTCATTGATGGGGACAAAGTTATGTTCAGGGCTAAACACTCAAGATTGGAGTTTAATTCAACTACCTTGCATTTAAATGTATTTTTAATATAAATCAACACTCCTCCTCCCTTTCCTGAGCTTCTATCCTTTCTGAAACATTGATATCCATCAATGTCTATCATATTAGTGGATGTAGCTGTGAAGCCAGGATTCAGTTAAGCAAAGGTAATCCAAGTTGGAATCCATGAGGAGAACAGCAATCTGGTCCTTTTTGGAGATTAGACTGCGGATGTTCAGGTGTCCCCCGAATATTCCTTTTGGTTTACACTTTGGTTCCCATAATACTCGCACATGATTAACAGTTTCAAAGAAAGAGTATTGTTTTTGCTTTAGCGCAGCGAGGCTGTATTTTGTGCGTGTTTGAGTGTTATCCGCTGCCTCTCTGTTCGGCAAACAGGAGTTGCCACCCGGCGCCGCAGACGCTGTACCATCGCGGCAAAACCCCGTGGTTGTTATGGGCTTCGTCCTCGCGTCCGCACGTGGGACTATGAGGCCAGGTAACTCACCAGTTCGGCTGAAGTTGGATATTCCCAAGCGGCTAGGCACAGATGCAGTGCGCTCCTCTGCATGGCGCTGCTCCGGCACTTCCTGGTTCTGTGCCAATGCGCCACTGTTTGGTGTGACTCTGGTGCAGGGGCGTTGTGTGCGGTGCTCCTCCGATGTCAGGCCTCACCTGTACCACAGAGCTAGTCTGTGGCTCCAACGTGGCCGGTCCGGGATTAAGGTGTATGTCCCCAGCCAAAAGTTTGAGTACCAGAAGTACTTTGGATTCATGCGCTCTGCCCTGGCTTTGGGATGGTCTGTCAACTATGTCATTCTTGTTTCTTTGCCTTTGAACCATGATGATGACCAGATAGAATACAAAGTATTGTGTCCATATCCAAACATGTGGAGTTGAATTTGTTCACCAATTGGCGAATTGGTCAAGGTACCCTTTTGCAGTGGAATTGTGTTAGTCCAAGCACACAGCAAAAATAAAATTATTAAAATACAGAGGGCTTGAGAGGAGCCCAACAATCCCCTCCTGCCCTCGGCAGCCATCCATATATACTTATATACTACAACAGAGCAAAGCCGTTGTGGTGGACATTGCAGTACCAAGTGAGAAATACCAGAGGCTCAAAGAATAACTGGAGAAGGCCTGGAAGGTGACAGCATCAATGGTGTCCGTGGTCATCGGAGCACTCGGGTCACGTCAATAACCAACAAGTTTATGATTTTGTATTTTTGTATTTTTTATTGCCAATTTTAATTAGAACAATTTGTAGAGAAGATGGGATCACACTTGACTAGCTACCACCTACTAGCTACTCCTGGACGAATGGGGGATTACAGCGGCTCACTTTACTTCAATAACAGTGTAATAAACATATTACCCTGCTATTCCTGTGCTGTAAAGTGGCCTGTGTAATCAAATATGGTTGTGTCTGAGCTCAGCTCCTTAAGTTTCCTTCAGATGAACCATTTTAATTAGAACAATTAAAATTGTTCATCTGAAGTTTCCTTAAGTTTCCTTCAGATGAAGGAAACTTAAGAACCTGAAGGAAACTTAAAAACCTACAACTTTAAAGAATTATGGGGAGTACAACGGCTCCAGCAATGATGACACATAACTGAGAGCAGTCTGTCCTGCTCAAAAACCACCAAATGCCACTGTCTTCAAACATCCCAAAATGGAGCAGGAGCTGCTCAGGCTAGAACAGGCAAAATCTGAGTCCTGGTGTATAATGTCGTCTGGAATGTCAATGACAATGTAATCTGGCCTGTCTTCTTTGGCATTTGACTCAACAGAGTCAGCAGGACTTGTGCTACACTTAGAGTTTCAAATAGAATCTTTGTTTTGTCATAAATAGAATGTGTGATGTCACTTGTTGCCAGGTGTTGCCAGGTGATGTCACATAGTGTGTTGCTATAGTTACCTATGAATTACCAGTCTGTGATGGCAGATGGCATTGCAGGGGGCGCTGGAGAGACATTTTAAAGGTACAAGTTTAATTCACAAATCATTATGTCCAGCTCATCAAACCACACAAGTGCTACATTGGGTCCATCCAGATCCGATCATTTTTGCAAAAGTCACATGAATTTTTATACTTTCAAAATGGCTGTTTTGTTAAGATGTCATTATGTTGAGTCGACTATATGTCCCGATGAGGCTGCCTCAGTTTGGAGTCTGTCAGATAAAAACCCTACAACAAGTTTGTTAAAGTACATTAGCTAGATTTTAGATATTTAGACTCAAGTTTAACCCAATATTGCCGACACCTAAAATAGACTAAACCATGGATAAGGTGGTTCAAATAATAATTAACCCAAAAGAAGACAAAAAAATGAATGGATTTTTTAATTTTTTTATTAAACAATAACTCAAAAACCTTTTTTTTTAGTTATTGTTCATGTGCAGAACAGGGTATAATGTGCATATGTGTATATATATATATATATATATATATATATATATATATATATATATATATATATATATATATATATATATATAATTTTTTAAATCTTGTACATGTGGAGCCCAGGGAGGGGGGGTAGGATATCACCATGAGCTCGGGATGTTTTTGTTTAGTTTTTTTGTTTGTTTGTTGTTGTTTTTTTTGGGGGGGTATTGTGTTTTTGTTGTTATTATGTAAACAATAAAAACATTTGATCACAAAAAAGAAAGGGTCTAAACGTGGAACAGTCTCCTGTACCATTTCCTCTTCCTCTTCTCCAGCTCGTGCTCCAGTGTTATGCTCATCTTCTCCAGCAGGGAGCGCTGTTCTTCTGTGCTCCTCAGCTGTTTCTCCAACGCACTGCAGCTTTCAGCCTGTAGGGAGCTCTCTGCCTTTAGCTCCTCACAGGTCTTTAAGAGAGCCGTCTTCTCCTCCTCTAGTTCGGTTTTGATTTGTTTCTCCTCTTCTATCTGTTGCTGTAACACGTTGTTCTTAATGACCAGCAGGGAGCGCTCTACCTCTGCTCTTTTCAATTGCTGGTCTGATGCACTGCATCTCTCCATCAGCAGGGAGCGCTCTTTCTGTGTCTTTCTGAGATCCTCCTTCACCTCCTCACAGGTCCTCAAAGTGGCGTCCTTCTCCTCGTCCATCTTTCGGATGTGCGTATCTTTGTCTTCCATTTGCCGCAACATCTGGACCTTCTGGACAGCCGCCTCTTGTTTTTTGGTTTCCAGTTCATGTTTCAGAGCAGACATGTCCGTTCTGAAATCTGCCAGTGCACGCTTCAGTTGAGAGTTCTGCTCAGTCAGCTCTGTATTTTCTGAAGATTTTTTGTGGAGTTTGGATTTCATATTGGCAGCGTCCGTCTGAAGATTCCGTTTTTCCTTTTCCCACTGTTTGGATTTTTGTCTGGAATCTTTTCGAATTTGCTCCAACATGTCTTTCATTTCAGCAACTTGTTTCTGCAGTGCGTCCATAGTGCGATCTTTGGACTGAAGCTGGTGCTTCAGTTCATCTGACTGGTGTATAAGTGCTGCTCTCTCCTCTTTCACATTGTTCAGTTCAATTTGGAGTTCTTGGGTTATTCTGTCCTTTTTCTTCATTTCAGTGTTATGATCTTGAATAATCTGCTTCATTTTCCTCTTGTCCTCCTCATGCTGTTCGACAAGCTGGTTTACGTCTCCATCTTTGATCTTAATCCTACGTTTCAGCTCCTCAGATTCTCTCACTAATTGTCTGTTCTCCTTTTTCACTGTGTGCAGTTCAGATTTGAAGCCTTGGAGTTGCTTCTTATGACCTGCAATGATCAGCTCAGTTTTGTTCAATAACTTGAGCTTCTCCTCCTGGTGCTGTTCGTGGTCAATTTCTCGAACATACCTGAGGTCTTCCAGTTCTTGGAGAAGACGTTCCTCTCTGGCATCTAAAGCCTGAGCAGCTTTAGAGGCCTTTTCAAATTCGAGCATGTTTAAGCTCAAGCTCTGGTCTTCTTCCTCTTCAGACCTCTGTTGGGTTTGAGGCTCCAACTGCTCCCTCTCCAACTCTTCAAGAGTTACAGAGGTTTGGACCACCTCCTCAGATGGTCCAGAGGTCTGGTCCTGATTGGCGAGTTCCATCTCCAGGTCGAATTCCTGGCTGTAGAGGAGTTCGTCGTCCTCAGAAGTATAATCACACCAGTTTTTGGACATGTTTGCTTCAGTGAGTTCTGTTGCTGTTCCCTGCTGCTCTAGAATAGCTGGGTTCAAACACTGAGGTATTTGGGGGACACTTGTTTCTCCTACATTAAGTGGTTCATTCCAAACTGGATCTTCAAGGCCAAAATAGAAAAACCCATTGACGTACTTGACAGGTTGCATGTTTTCCTCGTTGTCCATTGGAGTCTCTAGAATACCCTGGTTGAAACACTTTGTGTTGTCTATGTGCTCCAGTGTTTGCGTGGGTCTTATTGCTTCCTCCTCATCCCAGAGCGGCTCTGGTACATGTTGTGGGACGTGTGGACTGGGCTGTTCAGGAGGGCTCAAATCAGACACAGTGGTGGACCCTTTAAGAGCTAAGGCCATGAGGCCACAAGCGTTCTCACTGTATTCACTGTCATCACCGATCAGATGTTCCATCGTCACAAAGGGGTGATGGAGTGCCTCCTTGGGAGTGATTCTCATCTCAGCGTCCAGGTCCAGAAGTCTCTTTATGAGATCAGCAAAGGCCAATCTGTCTCTGTGCTCTGGGTCTCCCGTTCTTGTATGAGACCCCTGAAAAACACTGTCTAAAGAGCTGAATATTCCAGCTAGACAATCTGAGACCTTGGGCATGTCTTCTCTCTGTCTGCCATAGTACTCATCTAAGGTTTGAAGTCTCCACTGTGTGAAGTCACCAGAAGGGCTTGTAAAGTAATCTAAAGCCATATGTGCTTTTTGGAGCACTTTTGCACTTGGAAGTCCTACCAGTTCGACGATTGTCCTGAGATTTTCGTAGGCTGAGTGTCCACTGAAAAGACGGTATCCTGTGAAACACTCTGCCAGAGTGCAGCCTAGAGACCACATGTCCACAGCCTCAGTGACGTCGCAGCCTAGAGTGGCCTCTGGAGCTCGGTATGGAAAAGGCTGCCATATGTTCAGGAAGTCCATCATGTCTGCATAACCAGCAAGGCCAAAGTCAATGAGTTTGACTTTAAAAGGCTGCTTACTGTGGTTCACCAGCATGATGTTGTCTGGCTTTAGGTCTGCATGAATGATCCCAGCCGTCTTGAGACCGTCAAAGGCCACCAGGAGCTGCTGTACCACTGGACGGAGCTCACACAAAGACAATAGCTTTCCTCTCATGTTCATAAAGTCGAACAGGCTCCTGTCTAATGTTTCAAATACCATGCATTCGGAGTCCTGTTCTGCAAAGTATTCAATGAACCTGACAATATTGTACTTGTCTGGTTGTAAGAGGCGCAACTCCTCCAAGATCTCAACTTCGTTTTCGAGACTGCTACTGGCGTTCTTCAGGGTTTTAACTGCCACGATCTCTAAAGTCTGAGGGTGAAAGCATCTAGTGACTGCACCAAAATGCCCTTCCCCAAGTACGTCCAAGACGATGTACTCCCCTAACTTAAACAGGGTTTGATCTGGTCTGGAGGGATATCCTGAAGCCATTTCAGTATGTATTTAGGTTGGTCAAAAAATTAGATATCTAAGCAACAGAAGAGCAATACACGAACAATACACGAACAATACACAAGCAATACAAGAGCAATACAAGAGCACTTGACTTTGTTGTGACCGTTGAGTTTGATCTAACAAGTACTACAAATCGATTGCTTTGTGTCAAAGGATTTCTTTGTCACCGTGACGAGAACACCATGGCAACACTGGTTGCTAGGTGAGTGTTCTAGAGCTGGTCACATGACTTCATGACAACATTATAGAATGCCTCATTTAAATGTGAGCTGGAGAACAGTCAGGATTCTATGGTAGAATTTGCTGTTTAAAGTGGCTGTACCTAGTTTTCATATAATTGAGCTAAATCTGTCTTGCTCATTACAGATATATTGTAAACCACAACATCACAAGGGGAGACTGAGCATTTTGAGCATTGGATATGTAGACAGACTAATAAACCAGTTTTTTTGTTTTGTTTTTGTTTTTTCAATAAAGTCAATGACACCCATGCTTTTTTTTGCACCGTGTTGCCATGGCGATGCGCCAAACTGCCAATGTTATGCTAATGGGAAATCTCCAAATTTTTCCCATTCATGGGAATAATATATTAGTTTCATGGAATAATGTGAAATTTGGCACCATGACTCTTCATGTCATCCTGATCAAAAAAGTCAATCAGACCCAAGTCATATTTTTCACTGGGTTGCCATGGCGAAAGCGCCCATGTTATCCTAATGGGAAAATTTCCAAATTTTCGTACATTTCAAAGTCTTATAACGACTTACTACCGTCAACGACGAACACAAAATTTGGCACAGTGATTCTTCAGGTCGTCCCCGACAAAAAAGTCCAGGGGGCCAAGTTTGTATTTTGCACGGTGTTGCCATGGCGATGCCTGGAAAAAACTAATTTTGCCATTTTGTGCATCAGCACTTCAGATGTGTTTTTTTTTTTGTAACTTATATTTTATTATTTTCAAAAATACAACAAAATAACAATGAACATTCGGTCAGCCGTCATTTAAATAAAAAAAACATTTGTCCCAGTTTTCTACATTTTTTCCTTTTGTAACCTTAAAACATATGTAAGTCTCTCCATGGCGCGAATTTCTTCCACAGTGTCCCTCCAGTTGTCCAGCGTAGGGGGGTCTTCCTTGTGCCATTTGCGTGTAATGGCTTTTTTTGATGCTGCCAGTAATACCTTAATCAAGTAATGGTCCTTTTTTGGGATATGCGCATCAGTAGTCCGCCCAAAATACATCGTTATGCATGACCTTGATAGTGTGTACCCCAATATTTTCTCCATTTCTTTGCCCAAAGTTTCCCAAAATAGTGACACCTTGTTGCACTGCCAAAACACATGTGCATGTCCCACATTATACTCCCCACAATGTCTCCAACATGGTTGATCCACTGATAGAGATGCTTTTTTAATCTTTGGTGTGATGAAAAATCTGATGATGATCTTCCAGCAAAAGATTCTCCAGTTTGTTGAATTAGTTGAGGTTATTTGTCCACTCTTTAAATTTGGTATTTATAATTCCAGGTTTAAAATTTGTATCATATGCTAACCAACTTAAAAGTTTAATCTCTTTCTCTATTTTGAATCTTTTTACAATTCTGAACCAGACATCCAGAGTGAACTTGACCATACAGTCCAACTTTGTTACATTTTCTTTAAACAGTCTTTTGTTTGCAATCATTGCTCGTACATGGCAAACATTATTCACCTCAATTTGTTTCCACTTGGCCGTGCATTCAGAGTCACACCAACAACTCAAAGATTTGAGCTGGGCTGCATAGTAATACTCCTCTAAATTTGGCAAGGCCAATCCACCTTCATTTTTTGGTAATTGAAGTGTTGAAAATTTAATTCTTGGTTTGGCTCCATTCCATATGAATCTTGCGATTTTTTTGTTCCACTCCACAAATTGATTTGTTGGTATTGACACTGGCAGGGACTGGAAAAGATACAAAATTCTCGGTAGGACATTCATCTTAATTGTCTCGATTCTGGCATGTAGATCTAACAATAAAACCTCCCATCTTTCCATGTCTTTGTATATTTGTTGATTCAAAGGTTTATAGTTGGTCTCATATAATGTGTTAAAGTTATTTGTAATCTTTATTCCTAAGTAGTCTATTGATTTTTTATTCCACTTGAAATCATATTGCTGCGATATTTTTAGTGGTGGATTACAGTTTAAGAGGAGAACCTGCGTTTTCTCAATATTCAGTTTATAACCCGATAGATAGCCAAAATAATTTAATAAGTCCATTAATTTAGGTAAACATACATCTGGTTGTTTTAAGTAAATTAGGACATCGTCAGCAAATAGCCCCACCTTATGCTCTATATCCTTGATTTTAACTCCTATTATTCCCTCTTCCTGCCTTATAGCTTGTGCCAATGGTTCAATAAATATTGCAAAGAGGGTTGGTGACAAGCTGCACCCCTGTCTCGCAGATCTTTCTAGGGTAAACCAGTTTGTGAGACTGCCATTTATCTTTAGTCTCGCTTTTGGATCTTGGTACAGTGTCCTGACACAATTGATTGACTGTGTATTAAGGCCAAATCTTTCCAAACAACAATACAAAAATCTCCAGCCAACGCAGTCAAAAGCCTTTTCGGCATCCAGACTCAAAAGAAGTGCGCTTTCGTTTGTTTTTTGTGCTTGTTCGATTATATGTAAAGTCCTTATATTGTCTTGGGTTTGTCGTCCTCTAATAAAACCTGCCTGATCCTCATCTCTCATATCGGAAAGAAATGTTTGGAACCTATTAGATATAATTGACGTATATATTTTGTAGTCACAATTTAATATTGATATTGGTCTATAACTTTCACAATATTCTTTGTTCTTGGGAGGTAAAACTCCATTTTTCAGAGTGTGGTTAAACGATGATAATAACAGTGGGTTCAACTCTTCTTTGAAGGTCCTGTACCATTCCACTGGAAACCCATCCGTTCCAGGGGTCTTGTTGGATTTCATTCGTTTTATTGTACTTTCTAGTTCTTTTTCTGTGATGGGTGAACATAATATTGAATTTTGGGACACTCCTATATTTGGTAAATCTAATGAGTTTAAAAAAGCTCTAATTGTCTCATCGTCTGCTGATTTAGGTTGGGAATAAAGTTTAGAATAATATTTTTCAAATGTTTTTTCAATTTCTTCTGGTTTGTAAACTAAGTTTTCCGTTATCGGCTCTTATTTTGTAGATCGTGTTAGATTGTTGTTTATTTCTCAAACGTCTAGCAAGTGATTTTGTTAACTTTGATCCTCCTTCATAATATGTTTGTTTCCACTTCTTCTGTTAATATCTTATCAATTTTTCCCCTTGTTTCTTTAATCTTATCTAGTATCTCTGGATTGTTATATTTCTTATGTAATTTTTCAAGTTTTTCTAATTCCTCTGTGTCTGGTAGTCTAACATTTTCCTTTTTTTTATATATGCTGCATGTGATATCACTTTGCCTCATTACAGCCTTCATGGCATCCCACACCATTGTGGGATCTGTTTCACTATTACAGTTTTCTTTTTTATAATTACTGATTTCAGTCTTTAGCTTTTCCCTTAATTGTTTATTGTTAAGCATTCCAACATTGAGTCTCCAGTTTGTATTTTTAATTTTCCTACTAAGGTCCAATGTTAGATTCAATGCACAGTGATCTGACAAATCAGCTGCTCTTATCTTACATTCTAATATTCTAAACCTGTCTTCTTTGTTCATAAAAATGTAGTCTATTCTTGTATAAGTTAAGTGTGGAGCTGAGTAGAATGTGTAGTCCCTTTCTAATGGATGACATTCTCGACATCTATAATCCCCAATTCATTTAAAGTTGTATTGATATATCGTGACAAATATGTTTTACTGTTTTTCTTAACTTTACTTGAGTCTAAAGTATGATTCAAGACAATGTTCCAATCTCCACAGCATATTAATGTTCCTTCTGTTTCCATAGTCACTATGTCAAATACAGATTTATAAAATGACTTTATCAGATTCAGGTGGAGCATAAACATTCAACAATGTAACCACATATAGTTTCCCCTTAACTAATATAAATCTACCTTCACTGTCTTTTATTTCTTTCAGGCCCTCAAATTTTATATTGTTATGTATTAATATTGCTACTCCCCGTTTACTCCCTCCTTTAAATGAACTATAAAATACATTTCTAACCTAGTTTACTTATTTTTTGATGCTCCGTATCAGACAGATGAGTTTCTTGTAGGTAAATGATCTCTGCCTTTTCCTTCTTTAACTTTTTAAGAACCTTTCCCCTTTTAATAGGATTGTTTAAGCCATTCACGTTCAGAGAGACAATCTTCACTTTACTGGTGCACATCTTTAACCAAGGAAAAAATACTGACAGTGTGACCGTAACAACCCAGTGAACCTTATGAACTCTAACTAAAATATTAAAGAACAGTACCCCCTGGTAAAAGTCTGGGCCTATGGGTGACCCTAGTGTCCTGTTGGTGGGGGAGAGGTAAAGCCTCCCACAAAAGAAGGGCCCCTCTGTAGATGGAAGTGTTGACTCAAAAAGTCTAACTTCCATTCTACAATGTCCAACTACTTTCAATTTCCTCTTGCCAGTATCATTATTATTATTATTAATTTTTTTTTCGTGGGACGTTTTATTTATTTTTTTTATAAAGAGAAGCATACTGCCGGATTTCCACATGCTTGTCTAATTTAGTAGTGTTTATATTGGTAAACTTTTTATTTATTCTTTACTATTTAAATGTATTTATTTGTTTTCCTCCTAGCAGTTACCTCCCGTGATACTCTTATGTTTTATCTCCGAAACTCCTGTAGTCTCTCCCTCGCTCTCCGTCCTGGAGATCTGCTCCGTGTATCCCGTGTGTGCGTTCCCATGACCAGGCCTGTTGAATCCTCCGCTGCACCTCGTCTTCTCTCTCCGTAGACCCAGTCGTTACATCATAACCCCGTTTCTTCATTTCTTCCGCTGCATCACGTGATTTCCATATGTTCTGGTCCCGTCCGTCCAGTGAATTCTTATCTTTGTCTTAGGTGTCTGAAATCTGACCCCGTTTTCTTTTAGCGCTTTCTTTATGCCTCCATAAGCTTTTCGTTTTTGAACCACATCTTGGGCATAATCGTGATCAAAGTATATTGGTTTTCCATCTATTTTCAAACGCTTCTGCCAGGCTTTCTTGAGTATCAATTGTTGTCAAACTGGAGAAAGTTCACAATCATAGACCGTGGTGTCGCTCCGTGTGTCGGTCTTTCACCCAAAGCCCTGTGTGTGCGTTGAATCTTGAGCTGGGTCTCCGCGGGTAAATCCAACTCTCTCCTCCACATAGCGGGGGGTGAGTCTCCCTCCGCGCCCTCTGGTACTCCAAAAATGCGCACGTTGTTTCGCCTTGACCTTCCCTCCAAATCCGTTAGTTTGTCTTTTAACATCTTTTGTTCCTTAAGAAGCATTAGCAAGATTTCTTTAACTTCTAGATTCCACTCCTCGACTTCATGAACGTGCGCCTGTGCGTCCTTTATAGCCGCTTTCTGCTCCTGTAACTCTTTATCATTGTCGGAAAGTTTCTTGTTTATTTCAGCTCTAAATGCGTTAAATTCTTTTCTGATATCAGCTTTCACTTCTTCTTTAAACGACGCAAATCCGTTTCTTATTTCTTGCTTTAAATCTTCCAATATTGTTACCAGGCCTGGTAGCATCTCCTGCCACGCTGGGGCGTTAGCCGCTCGCGTGTTAGCTTCGGTGCACGCCACATTTTCTTCTCTTTCAGCATCTTGTTCCATTGCTTTGTTTCGGAGACTTTTAGTACGACGTCCTTCTTTTTTGTTTCCCCCATCCATTCCACCATTTATTTGTTGAATTCAGTTGTCTTAGTTTCTGGGGGGGGGTGTAATTTGCTATGTACTGTCAAGAGAGCAGAATCAGGCTGCCATCTCTCTCGGCGCCGACCCGGAACTTCTTCAGATGTGTTTTAACTTGTTTGGTGACAAGTGCAGCCCAAAGCCCCAATAAAAAAGGGACAAGTGGCGCGTTAGCGGCACCCACAGGGAGTGCCGGGTCGGCGGAGTGCGAAGCAAGGCCCGTGAGGGCCGTTCAATGCCGCTTGCGGCTTTAATTTGTCTTGTATTTCTATGTGAGTGTTTTTTGTACATGTTTAGTTTGAATTTAGTCTCATTTTGTCACGTCTAGAGCCACAGTTAAGGTTTAAACACTTTAAAATGTAGTTTTATATCATGGGACAAATGTGTGAAATGCAGATTATTAGAACATGTTGTACTCATGTTATTCAGATATTCTTCTGTGAGTGTTAGCATGCTAGTTGTTAGTGTTCATCATGTTCTAAAGCTGTTTCTCCACAGATAAAACCTCATTTTCCCGATGCGGGCACTTCCTCGAGGACGTACCTGTTCCGCTCGTCTGGTAGCGTTTGGAGGGCTCGCTCGGCGGACTGGGGCCCACGGCGTTGAAGGCGATGACTCTGAACTTGTAGTTGATGAAGGGGGCGAGCTGCAGGATCACGGAGTTGTGATCTCCAGGGTAAGACGACAGGTTCCTCCACTCGCCCGGCTGGTAACGGTCCTCCTCAAACTGCACCTGGAACTCTGCACACGGGACACGGGACACGGGACACGCACACGGGACATGGGACACGCACACGGGACACGGGACACACACACGGGACACACACACGGGACACACACACGGGACACACACACGGGACACAGACATGGTAAAATTGTACTTGTACTCAGGGGTCAGTATTGATTGTACTGTTGAGTATTTAAACTTCTCACGTGTAAAGAGAATATTTAGTTTTGTGACGGGGCAGTTCTCAGGTACATTTACTTTTTAACATTACATTTACAGCAGCAGTACAGCCACTGTGAGTACTGCACATGGTACTCTGTGTGCAGTCAGTCCGTATGGAGTACCTGTGAGGGGGAGTACCTGTGAGGGGGGAGTACCTGTGCTGGGGGAGTACCTGTGAGGGGGGAGTACCTGTGATGGGGGAGTACCTGTGCTGGGGGAGTACCTGTGCTGGGGGAGTACCTGTGAGGGGGGAGTACCTGTGAGGGGGGAGTACCTGTGAGGGGGAGTACCTGTGAGGGGGGAGTACCTGTGAGGGGGGAGTACCTGTGATGGGGGAGTACCTGTGAGGGGGAGTACCTGTGAGGGGGGAGTACCTGTGAGGGGGGAGTACCTGTGATGGGGCTCTGGTTGTCGTGTCCTGGGATCCAGGTGAGTCTCACACTGCGAGCTGCAGGATCAGAGAGCTCCAGGTCCGTGGGGGAGTTCGGGCGCTCTGTGGATAATAATAATAATAATTAAAAAAATAATAATAATGATAATAACAATAATAATAATAATGATAATAATATAAATAATAATAATAATAAAATAATAATAAAAATAATAATAATAAAAATAATAATAATGATAATAACAATAATAATAATAATGATAATAATAATAATAACAATAATAATAATAATAATAATAATGATAATAACAATAATAATAATGATAATAATAATAATATAAATAATAATAATAATAATAATGATAATAACAATAATAATAATAATGATAATAATAATAATATAAATAATAATAATAATAAAATAATAATAATGATAATAACAATAATAATAATAATGATAATAATAATAATATAAATAATAATAATAATAAAATAATAATAATGATAATAACAATAATAATAATGATGATGATAATAATAATAATAATAATAATAATAATAAAAAATAATAAAAATAATAATAATAATAATAATAATAACAATAATAATAATAATAATAATAATAATAATAATAATAATAATAATAATAATAATAATATCAGAGTCATGCTTCTTTCACTCTGTGATGTGGCAGCTTGTGTTCTCTCCTGGGAGTCGAGTCCTGACCAGACTCTGACCTGGAGGTCACAGACTCGGGGCTGAGTCACAGTGTGACGTGTTGATTCCTCAGATGAAGCGCAGAGGGCGCTGTGGGCTTTAGAGGTTTAACGTGGATCATTTTGAGGTTTCATTTGCATTAGTTGTGTTTAAGTTAAACCTTAGAATCCTCTGGTTTGTTGTTTTGTCCCGGGGCAGGAGCTCGGGGGGTTTGAGCCGCTCTGACTCTAACTCTGACTCTAAAACCTGCACTTTTTCACAACAGATAAAAATCACCACCCTGATTTTGTGATGTTTCTTCATTTATACTTTCCACAGGGATTAACCCACCAAATAAAATTAAAATGAGAAAATTATAAAAACAAAAACAACAACAACAACAACAACAACAACAACAACAACAACAACAACAACAACAACAACAACAACAACAACAACAACAACAACAACATGCATAAAAAACAAAACAAACCTCAAATCCATCAAAAGACAGAATAAAACCAGACAAAGCCTAAACATGAGTTAGAATGTGAGAGTAGTTACCTCGAGGCAGGGTGCTAGACACGGAGGGGAGCAGGGAGGCGTGTTCTGTGGACGGAGGTCAGGGGTCAGTCAGGGTTAGACACAAAACAATTATTAGAAATCTACAGTTTAGTCTGTGATTTAAACAAACATCAACGAGTTTCACTGAGAATCTGTTTGGATTTGAGATGTTTCATTTGGTTTACACGGTTTGACGGGTTCTATTCTGTGAGGAGCGTCGCCTCTCCACAGAACTGACCTGACACCGGTCCTGGCGGCGTCTCTCACTCGTCACAATGTTATTTTCTGATATATTTTCTGATCTGTTTTGATATGATGTTGTTTCTCGAGTGTTTCATGTTTCATCGTTCAGTCCACACTCGCTCGTGTTAAGCTGCTGTTTCTTGCCCAGAGAGAAATGCTCTACCGACTGAGCCACCGCTGAACTCAGGTTTAATCCAAAAGAAAGAAAATACACTGAGTTTTTATGATCCTTGTGGTTTCAGAATCAGTATTGAGTAACTGTTCATTAGTTTTGTGATAAAAGCCAAAAGTAAAATCTGTCAACTGTTGGGTCAGACCCAAAGCAAACAAAGGAAACAAAGAGAACATTAGACAGGATGCTAAGAGGTGAGTAAGCCTCCTTCAGACAGACAGTGTCCAGCAGGAATCTGACCACAACAGAAGAGACGTGTAGGAGCGAAGACGTTTAGCTCCTCGTCCAAACGTCTTCGCTCCTGCGTTTGTCCATGTGACGGATTTAACTTTGGACTGAAGGACAAACTTTCCTTTGTGTTTAAATCGTGTTTTAAACTTTAATATTGTGAAAAACTGAACTTTAAATTTAAGAGTCATTTTCTAAAAAAGACACAACTTTTTGTTAGAACAAACTAAAACAAATACACGGTTAGTTTAGTTAATCTGCAGTTTTAAACCAGCGTCTCCTGTGAGAGGAGGAGGAGGAGGAGGTGGAGGAGGAGGTGGAGGAGGAGGTGGAGGAGGAGCAGGAGGAGGAGGAGGTGGAGCAGGAGGAGGAGCAGGAGGAGGAGCAGGAGGAGGAGGTGGAGGAGCAGGGGGAGGAGATGGAGCAGGAGGAGGTGGTGGAGCAGGAGGAGGAGGAGCAGGAGGAGGAGGAGCAGGAGGAGGAGCAGGAGGAGGAGGAGGTGGAGCAGGAGGAGGAGCAGGAGGAGGAGCAGGAGGAGGAGCAGGGGGAGGAGGTGGAGCAGGAGGAGGTGGTGGAGCAGGAGGAGGAGCAGGAGGAGGTGGTGGAGCAGGAGGAGGAGGAGCAGGAGGAGGTGGAGCAGGAGGAGGTGGAGCAGGAGGAGGTGCAGCAGGAGGAGGTGGAGCAGGAGGAGGTGCAGCAGGAGGAGGTGGAGCAGGAGGAGGAGCAGGAGGAGGAGGAGGAGCAGGGGGAGGAGGTGGAGCAGGAGGAGGTGGTGGAGCAGGAGGAGGTGCAGCAGGAGATGGAGCAGGAGGAGGTGGAGCAGGAGGAGGTGGAGCAGGAGGAGGTGGAGCAGGGGGAGGTGGAGCAGGAGGAGGTGGAGCAGGAGGAGGTGGAGGAGCAGCAGGAGGAGGAGGTGCAGCAGGAGGAGGAGGTGCAGGAGGAGGAGGAGGTGCAGGAGGTGGAGGAGGAGGAGGTGGAGCAGGGGGAGGTGGAGGAGCAGGAGGTGGAGCAGGGGGAGGTGGAGCAGGAGGTGGAGCAGGAGGAGGTGCAGCAGGAGGTGGAGCAGGGGGAGGTGCAGCAGGAGGTGGAGCAGGGGGAGGTGCAGCAGGAGGTGGAGCAGGAGGAGGTGCAGCAGGTGGAGGTGCAGCAGGAGGAGGTGCAGCCGCTGTAGGAGCCGTACCGAGCACAGTGAGCCGTCCTGAGGCGGAGTCCAGGTCGATGGCGGTCCGGGCGCTGCAGGTGTACGTCCCCTCGTCGCTCTCGTCCACTTTAGAGATGGTCAGAGCGTCCTCGTCCTTCCTGAACCTGGGACACAGACAAGTACGAGTGAAGTACAAGTACAAGTACAAGTACACGTCAAAAGTACTAGCACTGAGGTATTTAAACGCGTCCTCAGACTCTGACCTCCAGCCCAGGTGCAGCGGCTCGTCGTCTTTGGTCCAGGTCACACTCGGGGTCAGGCTGGGGTCAAACTTCACTTTACAGTCGAATCGAACCGTGGACCCTCTGACCACAGACTGATGCTCCGGGGCCCGGACGATACGAGTGGGCTCTGGAAGACAAGAGACGTGAGAGCTGGACGGAGAGGACGCGGAGAGGACACAGAGAGACAGAGAGGACGCAGAGAGACAGAGAGAGACGGAGAGAGACGGAGAGGACGCAGAGAGACAGAGAGAGACGGAGAGGACGCAGAGAGACAGAGAGGACGCAGAGAGACAGAGAGGACGCAGAGAGACGGAGAGAGACGGAGAGGACGCAGAGAGACAGAGAGAGACGGAGAGGACGCAGAGAGGACACAGAGAGACAGAGAGGACGCAGAGAGGACACAGAGAGACAGAGAGGACGCAGAGAGGACACAGAGAGACGGAGAGGACGCAGAGAGGACACAGAGAGACAGAGAGAGGACGCAGAGAGACAGAGAGGACGCAGAGAGACAGAGAGAGACGGAGAGGACGCAGAGAGGACACAGAGAGACAGAGAGGACGCAGAGAGATGGAGAGGACGCAGAGAGACAGAGAGGACGCAGAGAGACAGAGAGGACGCAGAGAGACGGAGAGAGACGGAGAGAGACGGAGAGGACGCAGAGAGACAGAGAGGACGCAGAGAGACAGAGAGGACGCAGAGAGACGGAGAGGACGCAGAGAGATGGAGAGGACGCAGAGAGACAGAGAGAGACGGAGAGGACGCAGAGAGACAGAGAGAGACGGAGAGAGACGGAGAGGACACAGAGAGACAGAGAGGACGCAGAGAGACAGAGAGAGACGGAGAGGACGCAGAGAGGACACAGAGAGACAGAGAGGACGCAGAGAGATGGAGAGGACGCAGAGAGACAGAGAGGACGCAGAGAGACAGAGAGGACGCAGAGAGACGGAGAGAGACGGAGAGAGACGGAGAGGACGCAGAGAGACAGAGAGGACGCAGAGAGACAGAGAGGACGCAGAGAGACGGAGAGGACGCAGAGAGATGGAGAGGACGCAGAGAGACAGAGAGAGACGGAGAGGACGCAGAGAGACAGAGAGAGACGGAGAGGACGCAGAGAGACAGAGAGAGGACGCAGAGAGACGGAGAGGACGCAGAGAGACAGAGAGGACGCAGAGAGACAGAGAGGACGCAGAGAGACAGAGAGAGACGGAGAGGACGTAGAGAGACAGAGAGGACGCAGAGAGACAGAGAGGACACAGAGAGACAGAGAGGACGCAGAGAGACAGAGAGAGACGGAGAGGACGCAGAGAGACAGAGAGGACGCAGAGAGACAGAGAGGACACAGAGAGACAGAGAGGACGCAGAGAGGACACAGAGAGACGGAGAGGACGCAGAGAGGACACAGAGAGACAGAGAGGACGCAGAGAGGACACAGAGAGACGGAGAGGACGCAGAGAGGACACAGAGAGACAGAGAGGACGCAGAGAGACAGAGAGGATGCAGAGAGACAGAGAGAGACGGAGAGAGACGGAGAGGACACAGAGAGACAGAGAGGACGCAGAGAGACAGAGAGGACGCAGAGAGACAGAGAGAGACGGAGAGGACGCAGAGAGACAGAGAGGACGCAGAGAGACAGAGAGGACGCAGAGAGACAGAGAGAGGACGCAGAGAGACGGAGAGGACGCAGAGAGACAGAGAGGACGCAGAGAGACAGAGAGGACGCAGAGAGACAGAGAGAGACGGAGAGGACGCAGAGAGACAGAGAGGACGCAGAGAGACAGAGAGGACACAGAGAGACAGAGAGGACGCAGAGAGACAGAGAGAGACGGAGAGGACGCAGAGAGACAGAGAGGACGCAGAGAGACAGAGAGGACACAGAGAGACAGAGAGGACGCAGAGAGGACACAGAGAGACGGAGAGGACGCAGAGAGGACACAGAGAGACAGAGAGGACGCAGAGAGGACACAGAGAGACGGAGAGGACGCAGAGAGGACACAGAGAGACAGAGAGGACGCAGAGAGACAGAGAGGATGCAGAGAGACAGAGAGAGACGGAGAGAGACGGAGAGGATGCAGAGAGACAGAGAGGACGCAGAGAGACAGAGAGAGACGGAGAGGACGCAGAGAGACAGAGAGGACGCAGAGAGACAGAGAGAGACGGAGAGGACGCAGAGAGACGGAGAGAGACGGAGAGGACGCAGAGAGACAGAGAGGACGCAGAGAGACAGAGAGAGACGGAGAGAGACAGAGAGGACGCAGAGAGGACGCAGAGAGGACGCAGAGAGGACGCAGAGAGGACGCAGAGAGGACGCAGAGAGACGGAGAGGACGCAGAGAGACAGAGAGGACACAGAGAGACAGAGAGAGACGGAGAGGACGCAGAGAGACAGAGAGGACACAGAGAGACAGAGAGGACGCAGAGAGACAGAGAGGACGCAGAGAGACAGAGAGAGACGGAGAGGACGCAGGGAGACAGAGAGGACGCAGAGACATGGAGAGGACGCAGAGACACAGAGAGGACGCAGAGACACAGAGAGGACGCAGAGACACCGAGAGGATGCAGAGACACAGAGAGGACGCAGAGACACAGAGAGGACGCAGAGACACAGAGAGGACGCAGAGACACCGAGAGGACGCAGAGACACAGAGAGGACGCAGAGACACAGAGAGGACGCAGAGACACAGAGAGGACACAGAGACATCCTCAAAACCGTACTTGTAATGAGCCAAAGTGTCACTTTTAGCTCTGTGTTTATTACTTTTAGTTTGATTCTCACGTGTCTTTGTCTCACGTGTCCAAACCTCAGTGTTTCATGTTTTTAACATAAATGTCTCAACTCTCCAGGCTCCAACTCTTAAAAACTATTTTATTTGTATGTTTGTGAATAAATCTCTACATTTCCCATTTCAGATTTTACAGTCTGAAAATCAAAAGAACATTAAACATCACTGCTGTAAATTTCAGACAATAATCCTCGACTTTCCCCCTACGCCTTGAACCGTGGCAGATGTTTACTGCCTAACTGCCACCGGGGGGCGCTCTCTGGCAGTAAACACAAGTGTGAAAACACAGGAGGAAATGGAGTCAGTATCAATGTAAAAAGACAAAATGTTTCAGAGGAAATAAAAGCAGATGATCCGTGTTGGTGCTGTTTTATTTTCTAAACCTGCAGGCGTGTTCTTCCCGTGTAGACGTTGTGTTTTTAAAAAAAGCGCGTCTTAAATGAACTGTTTCTGTTCCTCCGGCGCGTTCTCTTTTGTCTGTTTTGTTTACATTTCCGTGTCGTTTCAAAGTTTGAGGACCCTGACCTTTGATCTCGAGTCGGACTTGGTTCTCGGCGGTGCCCAGGATGCTGTTGGCGACGCAGGTGTAGGTGCCCTCGTCCTCGGACCGCGCCCTTTTGATCTCCAGAGTGCCGTTTCTGTGGACGCGGTAGTGCCCTCCGTCCAGACCGCTGCCCTGACCGTTCTTGAACCTACACCAAAAAAAGAGCTACGTCAGTGTTTGTGCAGAGTTTAAAGACGATCATCTGCAAAAGCGACTTTCTGGAGCTTTTTCTCGTGATAGAACGTTTTCCCTCATCAAAAACACGCCCGAGTCAGATGTATGTTTGAGTAATCTAGAGATCTGTCCCAGGCCCATCCAAAACTCTTCCCACAATCCCACTCACCTCTGCTCCTGCACGACTATTTTAAGTAAACAAAAACAGAACACGAAACACAAACGTGAAAACATAAAACATGTTAAGTTGTTTTGGGCAAATTTAGCATTTTCAAAAGAATAAATGAATAATAAAAATCCTATAATCCCAGTTTGGTTTGGGCCTGAACGGTTTGGGAACATTTTTCTCACAAATGTTTGTGATTCATGTTTTAATAATGAGGTTCTCTTCTGTTTTTGTTGAAAATGTTTGAATCCATGTTGTGTTTTTTTGTTGTGTTCTCAGACTTAAATCTGTTTTGGCTGTTTGCTGATGTGATTGTGTCACCGTGGTAACAGATAAATAAAGCTTCATGACGGAGCATCGGTCTGGTCCTTACCATCTCAGCTCAGGCAGAGGGGAACCGAAAAACGGACAGTCCAGGAAGGTCCGGTTGTTCTCGATGACTTTGATGAGCTGGTTTTTAGGAGCGAGCATCCGAGGAGGCATGTCTGTGAGAAAGAGTCAGAATAATGGACTAAACCAGGACTAAACCAGGACTAGACCAGGACTAAACCAGGATCAGACCAGGATCAGACCAGGACTAGACCAGGATTAACCCAGGACTGAATCAGGACTGACCGAGGAGGCATGTCTGTGAGAAAGAGTCAGAATAATGGACTAAACCAGGACTAAACCAGGACTAGACCAGGACTAAACCAGGACTAGACCAGGATCAGACCAGGTCTAGACCAGGACTAGACCAGGATAAACCCAGGACTGAACCAGGACTGACCGAGGAGGCATGTCTGTGAGAAAGAGTCAGAATAATGGACTAAACCAGGTCTAAACCAGGACTAAACCAGGATCAGACCAGGACTAGACCAGGATCAGACCAGGTCTAGACCAGGACTAGACCAGGACCAGACCAGGATAAACCCAGGACTGAACCAGGACTGACCGAGGAGGCATGTCTGTGAGAAAGAGTCAGAATAATGGACTAAACCAGGACTAGACCAGGACTAGACCAGGACTAGACCAGGACTAGACCAGAACTAAACCAGGACTAGACCAGAACTAAACCAGGACTAGACCAGGACTAGACCAGGTCTAGACCAGGACTAGACCAGGACTAGACCAGGACTAGACCAGGTCTAGACCAGGACTAAACCAGGTCTAAACCAGGATCAGACCAGGACTGAACCAGGACTGACCGAGGAGGCATGTCTGTGAGAAAGAGTCAGAATAATGGACTAAACCAGGTCTAAACCAGGACTAAACCAGGACTAAACCAGGTCTAGACCAGGGCTAAACCAGGTCTAAACCAGGACTATCCCAGGACTAAACCAGGTCTAAACCAGGACTAAACCAGGACTAAACCAGGTCTAAACCAGGACTATCCCAGGCCTCCTGCAGCTCTACACAGACGTGTTCGTACCCAGCACACTGACGAAGGCGTTGGCGAGCAGGTATCCGTGGGGGTTGGAGGCGTTGCACTGATACACTGCACTGGAGCCCATCAGCACCGAGCGGAACAGGATGGTGTCGCCCAGGAGCTGGCGGCCCTGAGTCGGCACGGAGCCTAAACGAGACATCCAGGGTCAGACACGACCGACAAAACACCAGCACGACTTTAAATATGAACCACGGGCTGATCAATCAAATCAATCTGATCAATCTGATCAATCAAAATAAAGTCCTTCAAGTGCGTGAGGCAGGACGGACGACTCATTTCACCAGAACAGAGTTAAACGAGCTGCTTTGCAAAATAAACTTTAGACGTTTGCTGTAAAATTCTGTTCAATGCTCCACCCACAATCCTCCGTCATCAACGCTCCTGAGTTTAAAATGCACTTATTACAGTTTTCTGTTTGTGTTTTCTGTTTCGTTTGAATTTATCAGTGAATTTTATCATTTTGATGTTTTATTTTGGAAATAACAGAAGTGCACGTTGCTCCTGTGTTTTATTTTGGTAGCGTCACTTCCTGTCTCAGGAGCTTGTGCAGAGGCTCAGCTTTATTTTGGTCAAAAATAATCTGTTTTATAAAATCCCTGGTTGGACAGAGGCAGCAGATACAGTATGTTATTTATCAACCATAACGTCAAAACTTGAATTAACACAATGGTTAAGATTTCACAAATAAAAATAAATCACAACCTTCACTTTGTTAAATAAATGTTTAAACTGTCAGTAAAAGTCCCGTCTTTATGTGTAAACTGTCTCTCATCATCGTCTGTCCTCAGTTCAATCCAAACACCCCCAGGTAAAGTATTCTGACCTCTCCCTGACCCTTGACCTCTGAACTCCCCTCTGAATCACACTGATAAATGTGACGTCAGGGCGTGCGGTCAGTACTCACTGTCCAGAGGCTGTCCGTTCACCAGCCACTGGATGTTTGGTTTGGGGTTTCCATTGGCCCGACAAACCAGGCGCCCGTTTTCATCTGGAGCCAGGACCAGGTCTGTGGGTTTGTCCAGCCAGTAGGGGGCAGCTGTCACAGACGAGAGGGTCATAAAGGTTAAAGAAGAAAGAAAGAGAGAAAGACGGAAAGAAAGGTCCACAGAGCAGCCAAAAACTGTACTCGAGTAAGAGTAAACGGACATTAGAGTGGAAGTACGATTAAGATTAAAAAAGTATTTGGGAAAAATACTACTCAAATAAAAGCACCGTAAATTTCGGACGATAAGCCGCTACTTTTTCCCCTGCGGCCTATACAACGGTGCAGCTAATTTATAGAGTTCTACCAGCTAACGGCCACAGGGAGGCGCTCTCTGGCTGTAAAAAGTGAGACAGAAATAAAGAATAAAGAATATATTAATTTAGATTTTGACCGTTTGTTGTAGGAGTGAAGACGTTTAGCTGCTCGTCCAAGCCGCGGCTTGGACGAGCAGCTAAACGTCTTCACTTCTACAACGACTTGTCAAATTTAAACTTCATCTTTTGCCTTTTTACAACATATTTGAAACGTGAAAAGTTAAAAAGCTACTCAGGTAAATGTAAATGAGAACTACATAGTGTATTTTCTGGACTATAAGTGTCACTTTTTGTCCGGGGGTGCGACTTATACTCCAGAGCGACGCATCTTACTACTATAGAACATGTAATTTTGCGTGTACTTCACCTTTGACGTGCACAGTGATGGCGTGGCGGATGCTCCCGAGGCGGTTGGTCGCCATGCACACGTACTCGCCGGCGTCCTCCTCCGACACGCCGGACACTTGCAGAGTCTTGTTGAAGTTCTCCAGCGTGACCTTGTGCTCCGGCAGCTCTCCTCCTTTCTTAAACCAGCTGATGGCGGGCGTGGGCCTGAGACGCACATGCACACGCTAAAGAAACACGCTAAAACAAACACGCTAAAGAAACACGCTAAAACAAACACGCTAAACGAGCAGCATTTTGTACGTCATATGATGCACTTAGCGTTTTGTAACTTTAAACATCAATGAAATAAAAACAGCCCTCGAATGTGAGCGTAAAAACTCCAAAAACGAGCTGCTAGCATCGACGCTGATCATGAGAGAGGCGTTTATTTTTTTTAATTTTATTTATATTTATTTACTCCACACTCCAAAGACGTCGTTATGGGAAAATCTGACTTTTTTTTTCAAATTATCACTTTGAAAATGCTCCTTTTAAATATTTATCATAGTTTTACACGAGTCAAGTAGCAGTTTGCAAGTAAAAGTTGAGAAATAAAGGTAATAAAGGCAAATTTCACGCCAATTTAGCCATTTCATCTTTCTCTCCTTTCTCCTTTCTCTCCTCCTTTGTTTTGTATTAACATGAATGAAAAAAATGGACAGATCAGCAAAACCCCGTACATGAGCAAAGACGTAGAAAATATCAATTTATAAAAATATCTGTGCACGTGTCACCAAATCCACAAATGCACAAAATCCAAAACTCGTCCAAAATGCAAGGAAAACGTACACATTTATTTATTTTATTTATAAATTAATACTTATTGTGTAAAAGATCGAAGCTTTGGTCCTTGTTTATTTTCTGGCTGCAGAGTAAAATGATGCACTGAAACAGGATTTTGATCATTTTAAGACTAACACTTTGCACGGGCGTTTAATAAAATCCTGTTTTAGCGACACTCTGTCATGGAGCGTATTGACTCACTGATTTGTTTTTTGAAGCGTGGATTATTTGAACTGGGTCCATGTTTCGTTGCTCAACAGAACAGACGTGTCATTGTTTCTGTCTGTTCAGCTGCACAATCCGCACTTTTTGTCTGAGATTTGATCAGAACATGTCGGTCGATCCCACGGATGTTTGTCCAGTGAATTCTTTGGTTGTTGGACTTTGAGATCATCAGTCGGGTTGTTTTTCATCTTATGTTGGAGAATCGGCTTAACGAGAGGGAGTGACTTTATTTTGGTTGTGAGTTTCTGATATGCAGGTTGGAGGATTTCTTAGAATGTTCCACTGTTGAGCTTTAATCTTATCTCTACAAAAAAACATGCTACACCAACAGGTCGAGTTATGGAGCTGATCTGTGGAGAGATGATCCCACTCAAAGTTTTTTGTGCAATTCTGCATGTGTTTTTTGTTTACAGTGTATGAACGTGCATTGTGTCGTGCGTCCTGATTGGCTGTTGGACTGTAGACCATTGTGTCGTGCATCCTGATTGGCTGTTGGACTGTAGACCATTATGTTGTGCGTCCTGATTGGCTGATTCAGCTCCAAAAAAGTTGGACTTCTGCTGAAGGAAGGTAAAAGTTACGCGGCTGTAGTCGATCGTGAAGGCATTTTGTGTAGATCACGTCCCGTCATCCAGTCACATGACTAATACACAGGACAGTCAGGTCACACCTGACCCGAGGTCACACCTGACCCCAGGTCACACCTGACCCCAGGTCACACCTGACCCCAGGTCACACCTGACCCCAGGTCACACCTGACCCCAGGTCACATCATGGAGCTGCATAAACAAGCGTGAGTTTAACCCTATAGCGTCGGATCCTCTCGTCGCAGATAGAGCGGGTTGTGGACTTTCCAGCAGCGTAACTCCGCCCCCAGTCGTGCTTCATGTAAATTCAAACGGCGTCTCAAAGCGGAGACACGGAACTGTCTAAATATTTTACCATCATTACATTAATCTGCCTCGTGACGAATGAGAGCCCGGGGCTGCGGGGATTTTCACTCATTTATTTGATGCGTAAAAGAGAAAATACGGATGGATGTGTAAAATAGAAGTAGTTGTGTGGAAAAATACTGTAAATTCTGATACTTCATTTAACATGATTTTTATGGTTATTAAAAAAAAGACAAAACCGTAATCAACATGATTATCTCTGTTATCACTTTCAAACGAAAAGTTTCAATTTTACTCCTGTCTGTCAGAAGCTTCTGCCTGAACTCTGCATCCCTCACATCAGAGCAGAAATCATCATTCAAGTCATTATGAACATGTGAGAAGTTCAGTTGTTGTGCAGTTTTATCTCATGTTCATCAAAATGCACTGGACATGTGAGAATCATAAAACATTTACAAATAAATATATGTTTAACATTTTTGTATTAGGTGGTAGATCTTTCAGACGCGATCATTTTAAAAGCAGCTCACACACTGAAACAGTCTAAGCACCCCTGCCCTAATGGCTCGCTGTATTGTCCTCTTTGTTTCCTTTGTTTGCTTTGGGTCTGGGGGTGCAGTTATAAATCGGGGATGATGTCTCCATTTCTGTTCAAGGAGGGACTGTCTTTCCTAACCACCCTCTTGAATCGTGCTAATAAACTCACCTTGCCTTTTCATTTCTAGAACTTAAAAAGTCAAAGATGATTTGAACCTGACCTGCCGGCGGCGATACACTCCAGCAGCAACTGTTGGTCACGCAGCACCGTCTTGGAGCTCTCGGTGCCCGATGGGGACAAGAAGGACGGGGTGGACTCTGGCACCGACCGACCTGCACAGAAACAAACATCAACATCCAGCACTTGTACGGAGAAGTTTCAGTTTAATGAAGCGGACAAAAACAAAGCGACCTGTGCTCGGTGGAGAGGCTGTACTTTATAATCACTGACGATAGTATTTTCCTGGCTGTTTTTTCACAGTTAAAAGCAGAAAGTGTCCGAGTGTCAGGTTCTCCAGGTGGGTGATCTTGTGGGGTCTTTGGGATTCGATTCACAACATCCCAGTCGTAGTTCCAGGGTTTACATGCGTTGATAAAAATCAGTTTCCCTACATTTAAACATCGAGGCTGGGCACATGGCATGAACGCGAGGCCCGAGGGTGAGACGGGCCTGTCAGGATGGGCCTCAGTTTAACCTCGTTACAGGGAGCAGATGTGCCTGGCTCCTCTCACAGACGACATTGTTCCGCTCATCGCTCTTACTCTGCCAACCACGGACAAACGCTAAACACATTACGGTCGGGCTAATAGAATGAAATACCATACGTCCTAATGTCACTGCTGCGTGTGCTCTAGAGAAAAGACGTTTAAACTGTAGAGTAAAGATCTGGAGCAGGTTCATGGTGATGCTTTCCATCTTCGACATGAAACACTTTGACATCATCTGCTCTATGTTCAGTCCAGTTAAAGTCTGGTGTCAGCTGCAGGACTTTTTTTTCGTTTTGTTCAATCTCAGGCTCTAGGTGCTGTGTGCTGACGAGATCTTAACCGCTGAGACTAGCGCTACATGCTAACGGTGTTTTTTGCGATTGCACAAGTTAGATATTTACAGTTGAAATCAGAAGTTTACTTTCACTTATATAAAAACATACGCTTTTTTTTCTCACTCTCAAATGTTTAAGCTCGGGCACAAATGGGTTTGCTAAATGGACAGTGACTTGACGCTGACAAACTGGTGACAAAGAGGCTAAAGGATAACAAAGTCAATGTTTTGGAGTGTCCATCACAAAGGCCTGAAAATGACCTGAAAAGGCCTGTGTGAGCAAGACAAACTCAGTTACACCAGTTCTGTCTGTACGAACGGGACAAAACTCCTGCCAACTATTCAAATAAGTTTGTGGAAGGAAATCCAAAACATTTGACCCAAGTCACAAAGTTTAAAGGCAATGGAACAAATACTAATGAAATGTGTGTGATCCTTCTCTCATTATTCTGGCATTTAGCAAATAGAAATAATTTGGTTTATCCTAATTGACCTAAAACAGGAAAAGTTTAATCTGATTTCATGTCAGACAGAGAGAAAAAAATATATAGTGTATGAAAACTTCAACTGTAAACTTAAGATAAGATAAGATAAACTTTATTGATCCAGAGGGAAATTCAGGTTTAGCTGCAGCAACATTTCCTCTGTGCTTCTGCGTCGCCTTTGTGCCTGTGTGACTGTTAAACGTCTCAGTGCAGCTTCACAGGACGACTGGTCAGGACGGGTCAGCAGATCCTGTGTTAGAGCAGTTTGAGGAGAGGAACAGCCCTCAGGACAAAAGTGTCCCTCCTCTGTGTCCTCCAGGGGGAGCCAGATGAACACTACAGCCTCTAAACGTCTCTCACTTCGCTCTGGTGTTTCATTTCCTCTGGAAGCTCTTCTGCCACATTTGGAGTAAACGTCTGAATCATCTCAGAGGTCCATCGCTCGCTGATTATCTCGCCTCGTGCACTTCTGTGGTTTGAGCTGCACACGCTGCACTTCTTACTCGGTTAAAATCCCATGATATGATGTTAAAAACAGCCACCTGCACGTTAGTGAAGCAGAAATGTGGAGATGTGGTCCTGGTCTGTGACTGAACTCTTCTGCTGCTCGTGTTTACTTCACTCGTCTGGTTTAAAGCTGCTGGACCCGTGTCACTGTGAGACTCACCATCACCAAACTTTTATCACAGACAAAACCGTGATAAAAGTGCAGTGGACATCTGCTTTAGGCCGGAGGTCACTGTGTATTTGCAAACACATGACCTTCTGCCCAAAGAATCCACCGCTGAAGTCTAAAGAGCAGAGAGTTAGTCGCAGCTTTAGCTCTGGCCGACGTGCGAAGTGTAAGTTCAGTTAATAGAGCGATTCTCTAACTGTGACTAATAAACTAAAACACTAACTGTGCCAAAGCTGTGTAAAAGAAAATATATCTTTAGAATCACTGCCCGAGTGACACGAACAGAGACGGAGACATACAGAGACTTAGTGACAGTTAGCCAACAGCCAACAGCAGGTTAGAGCGCCCCCCCATGTGTGAGGAAGGAACTACAGACGACAGAGGACACAACTCACCAGAAGATGAAGAGGCATTATAAGATGTTTCATTGTACTGCTCGTCTGAAAACACATGCACAAGTGTTCACAAGCTCCTCGAGGAACGTCTCTGTGAGACTCTAACATTCTACAGACCAATCACGTTTAAGACAGACCAGGAAGGTCAGAGGAATATGAGGGAGGGGCCAAAGTGGATCTTTTTGAGGTGATACTGATATCTGATCTGTAGCTCATAACTAATATTTATCGATACCAGTATTTAGTTTATAAAGTCCACAGTGAGATGTATCTGACACTGAAGTAACACAGACTTTCATAACATATATTTATCTGAGATATAAAGCACTTTGTTACATGTGACTGAGACACTGGCCCTGTGGCGTCGAAGTTTTGAGGATAGAGCTCGTCTCAGGTCTAGTCACTGATGGATCAACATTTGTGAGTCTGATCATTTATTCCATTAAATGGGAAAACTGGCCCTGCTCCTCCTCTGAGAGTGTGACACTATCCACTATCAACAGTCCAGAAAGAAGATTATTAGACTGGACCCATGAGGTCAGAGGTCAATGATCCACTTTGTTGTCGTGTCATCTGACCCCCGGCCGCGTGTCATGGACACTCGGGTGAGTCTGACACTCGGGTGAGTTTGATCCGCTGAGGAGGAGGAAGCTGCACAGACCTGGCAGACCCGAGCGTAATGTGGGGGTCAGTTGGGAACATTTGGCAGAGCCAGACGTTCCCAACTTCCTGTGGAGAGGAGCAGCTGAGGTGGCTCTGGCATCTGTTCAGGATGTCTCCTCTGTGGGGAGGTGTTCATCTCCCACTGGGAGGAGGCCCCGGGGCAGACCCAGGACACGCTGGAGGGACCATGTCTCTCTGGTCTGGGAACGCCTTTGTGTCCCACCGTGTGTCTGGGGTGAGTCTGGGAGTCCCTGCTTAGACGGCTGTCTCCACGACCCGGATAAGAGGAAGAACATGGACGGATGGACTGAACCCACTGATCTCAGGTATAAATATGAGACTGCAGACGTCACTCACCGTCTGAGCTCCAGATATGAGACAATAAATAAACATCATCCACTGGTTTGTGGTGTAGAAACAAAACTATAGTCAGCACCAACCAGTCTGTGATAAAGATGGATCTGTCAGCCACAGATATACACCTGCCACTCAGGTCTGTGGTGTATAAATAAATCTACACTCAGGTCTGTGGTGTATAAATAAATCTACACTCAGGTCTGTGGAGCAGATATGACCCTGTGGGCCGTACTCACTGGTCTGGACTTTGAGGTAGTAGGGGTTCTTCTGCTGGATGGTGAAGAGGAAGCGGGCGTTGCAGCTGTAGTCGGTCTGTGTGTCTCGACTCATCACGTGGGAGAAATACAGGTCTCCATTGAGTCCCATGGAAACACGCTGGTCCTGCTCTATGGACGTCATGGCTGTGGAGAGACGTCTAGATCAGATTATTTAGAATTATTATGAGAATCGCAAAAGAAAAGTTTAATTCTGTCAACTGGACAAAACTGGAGAAATATTGTGACACAGTGACTTTAAAAGGTTTGAACCATTTTATAATTTACTCATATTTAGACACAACTCCAGGTCTGTTTGTGATCAGGAAACATCTCTAGAGCCTAAAATGGGCCTTTAAAGGTGAATACACAGAATTATATCTGACCCAATTATCAAAAACACGTCACAACTGAAGACGAGTCGTGAAACGTGTCCAGTCCAGGAGGACAACGGAGGGATTCTACAGACGAGAGTAGAACTGTGAGTCAGACGGTAAACACAGACCTGTCAGACAGATCTGTGGAGGCGCCGTGTGACGAGGACACACACTTAACACGACATCAGACATGTGGTCGTCATGACGATGCCCCAGAGCCAATCAGAGACTCATCCCATTAATGTGTCATTCACACTGAGCGTCTATAGAACAGCCATGTGCACTGACACGGGCTACTACTACTACTACTACTACTACTACTACTACTACTACTACTACTACTACTACCACTACCACTACCACTACTACTACTACTACTACTACCCAGATACAGCTGCTCTTGACGTTCTCGGGCAGGTCTGCAGCAGTGAAACACATTGGACAGTGGTTCCAATAAAAAAGCCAGAAACAGTTTCATGATCCAGATTCTCAAACTGTCTGTAAATCTGAATCATTTTACTAGAAATTGTAAAAAGTACATTTCAGATAATCAAACGTGTCCACATCAGTCTGATTCATTTGTATTGTTTTGTATTTTTATATTGGTCTGGACTGAAGGAAACACACTGCACTGGACGTGGGACGTTTATTGTATTTTCCTGATGAAGTCGATGATGAAGTGTTTGTGTATTTAAATGTGTGTTCACTGTCCAGGGGCTGCAGAGGGAAAGAAGCAGTGGCAAAATCAAACAAATCATCTTTTCTTTTAGTCCCTGATAAAAAAAAAGAATAAAGAAAGGACAAAACTCATCCCAAGCACATTTCAAAACACTCCAGCTGATGTAATGGGCTGTGACTGGCCACGCCGGGTTAAATTAAGACTCAAGTCACGCTGTGGTCCGAGCTGTAGACCAACCAGATGAACACTGCAGGCAGAGTGTAACTAGCGACATTTTGATTATGATTATTGCTCAAATCATTTATTCTGAATGATGTGGTCACTTCTTGAGCGACGAGAGCTGCAGGAGAAATGCTTCTTATTGGAATAAAAACATGTTCTGCCGATTGATTCGCCGCCTAAAAAGGAGGCGTGGCAAAAGCTCTCAAAACTATTCAAAACTCTTCTGTATCTCTGTGTATCTGTGCACCCAAACTGCATTTACAAGACCACACCAGCAGGGGGAGTTCATAGTTTGGTTGGGAGTAGATAATGTCACGTCTTTGTTACGTTCACACTGATAACCGCGTTTTTTCTTCAATATTATGCATTTTTTGACTTATCGTCCGGAAAATACAGTATTTATGCAGAAAAAAGTACAAGTAAAACAATTTATTTATATGAAGACAGTTTAACTTTTACCAAATCACAAAATACGCCAAATGTTCAGCTCTTTCTGCTGCCGTCCCACATAAATCCATATCATAAAAATAAAATAATTAGTCGGTGAATGCACATTTTTATCGACTGAGACTCGACTGACCAAGCGACGCCAGGACAAACACACACATCAGTACAGAAATAACTGCCTCAAATAATCTAAAAATGTGGTAAATACTTTAGTTTTACTCACCGCTGCTCATCCAGAAGGTGATGGGCGGGGGCAGGCCGGGGGGCGGGTTACAGGGCAGGACCAGGGGGGCGCCTTCAGAGACCTGCACCGGCTTGAGCTGCTCCTTAGGCCACAGCGGAGCCTCTGTGAGCGACACACAGTCTTAACCCTCAAACTGAAAACACTCTGTTCCACCTTGTGATGTCATCATGTGGTGATACAGGAAGTGCTCCACTGTGTTTTTAAACTCCACACACCTTCATTTCTAGAATCATTGGGATAATTTCAGACCCTGGAATCAAAGCGAATCTCGACTGAACTAAAGGTAAAAGGAGGAGTTTACTTGAAAACTACTACGTCATGACATCACAAGGTGGAACAGAGCATTTGGAGCTTTGGTGATGTAGTTTGGATACAGGTGTGCGTCTCTAGAGGTGTGTGTAACGGCGCAGGTGTGTGTTCATACTCGATACGCGGAGCAGGATCTTGTGGGACAGCGCCACCCCTAGATCGTTGTTGGCGAAACACTGGTACTCCCCCTCGTAGTCCTCGGGGCGATCGCCGCTCCTGAAGCTGATCTCCAGCGTCCCCGAGCGCTTCCTCACGCTCACTCGGGGGTCCTTCGCCGTGTTGAAGTATTTCCCGTTTCTCCGCCAAATAAATCTACGGCACGAAGAAGAAAACGACGTGAATGTTCAATCAGATCTGTCACGCAAAACAGCTTTTAACCAGTCTCCCCTCTCTTTGCTCTCTGTGCTAAGCCCCTCCCCCTTCAGAGCACTATCACAACACACTCAGCTGCATCGCACTAATGAAACTACTACATCACACCAGGATTGTCACGTCATAGTGTACAGTTTGTGTCACATATTTGTATATTTATGGAGGACTGTTGTGTTTGAGCATGGGTGACGTAGGCTTGTGGGCGGAGCATGGGTGACGTAGGCTTGTGGGCGGAGCATGGGTGACGTAGGCTTGTGGGCGGAGCATGGGTGACATTTAAAAGCCTGTTTATAATGAAGCGATAACATTATAACATGGTAGAAAGTCATTTATTTAGCATAATTTCCCGGTTTAAACATGATAATCTGTGTTTCTGTGGCGTGTCACAGACTCTCCTCACATTCAGCTGAGGTCATGTTTGAGAACGAGCTCCGCACTAATTGTCCCGCGGGCCTCCTCTGCATGTGACTCTGACAATAGCCCTCTGTGTAACTGGGACGGCTCTGGCCAGGTCTCCGTCTGCGGGTGAATGTGTGTGGGGGACACTGGACATGGGGCCTTTTGTCCTGTCCTCTGGAATCTCTGTGTCCTCTGTGTCCACTCAGGGAATGACGTAAGACTCTGGACACCAGCCACTGTAGGGCCGTGCACATGGACACTGATCTGCCGATGAATGTTGCATGTTATTAAAGCGGAACGCAACTCGAAATCCACGTTGTCACGATTAAACTGTGTAGACGGTGTTTTTATTGTATTATCACTTTTGGCTTCTGCTCGCCCGGGATCAACCACACACACTTCTTAAATACTTTACAAAAATATGAATCCGTCACCGGTGAATCTCCCCGTTTTCAAATGAACGTGATTGACAGGTGGATCGGCCAATCAGGGACATACATGGTTCGTCTGTATTGTAAAAAAATAAAGCAAAAACATGTCACAAGAGGCTGAAAACCAATCACACCGTCATATGTCCAGACTCCGCCCCTCCTCCTCCTCCTGTTCTTTAGTCGTCCTGGCGCTGCCCGGTTTAGCGTCTTTATTTGAAATGTGGTTGTGGGCGGAGTTTAGGTGTTTAGTCCCACTTTAAGGTGTGTGTGCAGAATCGATCAGTGAAACAAGTCACAGTTTCATTGATAAACGCTTCCTCTTTTATTTGACATTATAAAACCAGCAAGTGTCTACACGGGCCGGTGTCTGGGCAGTTTGATGCCAGACGGGAGAGATTTCAGAAGGGCAAAAGACGAAGTTTAAATCTGTCAACTGGACGACAGATTTAAACTTCGTCTTTTGCCCTGTCAGCGGTCCTTCTTGTGCAGTGCATTGTTTCTTTCTGCTTCGTTTCATTACAGGCCACAGAGCGCCGTCAAGTCCTGTGTTTTTATTCCCATGGAGCTTAAAACCTCAGAAAAGTTCCTCGGGCACAGGCTGCTATGGCGCTTCAACTAAACACGACGGATTAATAACCATCTCGGCGTATCTCAGCGTACGTGGCACCTTGGACGTATTTACCATCAAACATCCCCCAATAACGTTTCATTTTGTTTTTCTGTCTGTATTTTCGGTTCCTTTATGTGTGGAACTTTCTTATATAATATTTAGTTGCAGGTGTAATACCACATTACTCCAGTAGGGGTGAGTAATGGTGCAGTTCAGAGAGTTTACAGCGATCTGTGTTTAAGCGGAAAAGAACAGACACTGGAGAAATTATAATATGTTTTATTTAGTCACGTTGTATTTTGAGACTGTTCTTTTGTTTTAAACTGGTGCTAGCTTAAATGCTAACTACCATTAGCTTCTTGGGTTAATGTCTCGTGTGTTTCAGGCTCTGTTATTGTTTATAAATGTGTAACACTGTGCACTATTGTACTGTGCACAGTACACGAGTCATTTGAAGTACTGCAGTACTCAGTACACAGTATTAAGAGCAGTACACACACGTGTGTACTGTTCATGGTTATTTCTGGTTTCTTTGGTCAAATACATGTAACAGACGTGTAATTATTACATAAGTATTGGTGGAGAGTCCAGACGCAGATCAGTTCAGTGTGAACTGGTTTAGACAAAACCCTGAGGTTTAAACATGAAGCATCGAGTCAACGAGCCGCGTCAACGGAGCACGGGACGACTTTAGCCTTTAGCAACGACGTACGTCCTGCCCATGGACCATGTGCAGATGAGATAACCCCCGAGAGAGTCTGAGCGAGGAGCGCGACGAGGGCGAGGAGAGCGAGGAGGGAGATGAGAGCGACGAGAGCGGCGAGGGCGAGGAGGGAGATGAGGGAGATGAGAGCGACGAGGGAGCCCCTGTCTGTCCTGTCTGTCCCTGTCTGTCCCTGTCTGTCCTGTCTGTCCCTGTCTGTCCCCGTCTGTCCCCGTATGTCCCTGTCTGTCCCCGTCTGTCCCTGTCTGTCCCTGTCTGTCCCTGTCTGTCCCCGTCAGCTGAACATGAGCAGTTACTTTTCGCTCTATGATAAAAATCCTTTCAGTCGTTGCAGTTCCAGTGACTGGCCACTCGTCTGTCTGGGGGCGCTCTAAGCAGCAGGACGCTCCAGTTATTTGAACAGATCCGGGGTTTAGGCTCAGACAGAAGCCGTCACTCAACACTTCGTTTCATCTGCATTTACAGAAATAAAAGTCTTGTCGTTCAGATTGAATAAACCCTGGATTGTGTCGTTGGTGCAGTCGTTTACTGTGACACTCATACGGCGCCGTACACGCGTGTGCCTTACGTGGGCGGGGGGTTGCCTTTGGCCTCACACTCGATGATGATGTTGTCTCGGGGGTCGACGATGTAATCCTTCACCGACTGTTTCGTAATCGTGGGAGGCTGTTTCACTGTGGACACATCAGGGAAGAAGAAGAAAAACAAATCAATAAAAATGAGCTAGAAGAAACACAAGATCAGAAATATCAATAAACGTTCAATATGTTCAATTATCCCAGAGTCAGATCCTATTAAAGAGGAGGTATTATGACATTTTTATGAGCTTTTTATTTTAGATAAACACTGTTCCACCGTGAAATGAAGTAGAAGTAAATACTCGTCTTTATGCTTTATGCCGTCGGCGCCCCCTATGGTTTGCGCCACCTCGAGTTGTGAATTTCTTTTTTCATTCGCTTTAAAATGACCACACGACTCGATCCGACGAGTCTCACAGATGAATAAAACTGGAGAGTGACGTATGTGCAGAGTGAGAGGTGGAGGTGAAAACGGGAGTTCATCGACAAAATGGCGTCTTGAAAATAAGCGATTAAAGATGAATCAGTCCAAATAGAACTTTAGGCGAGTAAACGGTGAGAGGAGAGACAAGTGTGACAGAGTTTAACGCTCGGAAAAGTCCATTTTACACGACAGGTCTGATTTTAACAACATTAATAACAATTTATCAAAGAACAAAAGATAGAATTCCAGTCGCGTCCTGTGGTTTGATCAGGTTCAGTTTGGTTCGTATCAGTCGACAGTTATATGAACATGCACTGTGTTCTGCGTCCTGATTGGACAAAGGACAAAGAGGCGTGGTCAGAGGAACTGTGAAATACACGTGAGTCACTATTAATCCATTAAACACGAGAGAAATATGTACAGGAAACTTAAACAAAGCATTTAATTTATGTTTTAAATGAAGGTCGGGCTGGGATTTAAAACGTTTTCTTCTTCCTCCTTCTCCTTTTCGAGCATAAATAGGATTAATTTGTGAAATGTGCTTGAAGTGAACCTGAAACATGTGCTCGAAATAAATAAACAAATGAAACGATGATGAGAAATGTGAGAAAATGTTAATGTGAGAAAAGTGTATAAAGTGTGTGGTGAGGGGTTTTACAGCAAAAACAGAGAGAATAATGTAAAAAAAAAGCTGAGGTTCACAATGATGAGATTTATAGTAAAAATCAAAGATAAAACTGTCAAATGTCTTCACTGCTCCAACGTTTTGTCCAGTTACAGGTTTAACTTTTGTCTTGGTGAATATTCAGGTTAAAATCGCCGTTTAAACCGAGCGTCTGGAGCGTCGGGAGCGTCGGGAGCGTCGGGAGCGTCGGGAGCGCTGCCTCTGCGTCTCAAACCACGACACGATGTTGAATTTGTTGAATGTAAACTACAGGCCGCTCTCGCCTCGCGGGTTTCTCCACAGCTCACTGACACTAATCTGACCCAGAAAAGCCTTCAGTTACCACGGCAACCGCACCGCCTCTTTAGCGTGTGCGTGGATGGAATCAAAGGACGCAGATATTTGGGATAATTGGCCTGAAAATGACTCCAGGAGTAAAACTGAACGACGTTTTACATATGAAAACACAGCTTTTCTACATGAATGGATCTGTGATGAATGAGGCTAATGACACAGGGAGTTCGACACTTACGCTCTTGTAAGATCTTTGCTGTTAGTCCAGGAGACGCCGTATCGGAGACAGGAAACGGAGACATGTTAGAGACAGTTTAGTCACATCTACTGTCAGAGATGGGACCAGAAGATCGAGAGACAAACTGTCCTCAAGCTCGTGTCTACATGAGAAAAATGACCTTTTCAGATCTGTCCTCGTGTTTGGATAAAAAAGGCTCATGACGTTCATCTTACAGCTTCAAAAAGCAAAATACAAATTAAAGAAATACAGTGAAGCCAAAAGTGAGAACTGAATCGTACCACTTTATATTTGAACTTGTGTCAATCTCGATCTCGTGTCTCGTCTTTTATAAACTGTTTGGTCCCATCTCTCGTTAAGTTTGTATAAGTAGAATTAATATGTTATTAAAGTAGATTAGGATTAGGTGGATTTAAATGGACTCACCTGTGGGCGGAGCCAAATACATCAAGAGCAGAAACACAAGAGAAAAACATGTTAGAATTCAAATAATTACATTTTCACACAATATTAAAAACATGTATTTTTGCACGACATCAGAAATGTGATTGTACATGCGCTAAAATGTGTTTGTACATGTGCTAAAATGTGTTTGTACATGTGCTAAAATGTGATTGTACATGTGCTAAAATGTGACTGTACGTGTGCTAAAATGTGATTGTACATGTGCTAAAATGTGCTAACATGTTCTAAAATGTGTTTGTACATGTGCTAAAATGTGATTGTACATGTGCTAAAATGTGATTGTACATGTGCTAAAATGTGACTGTACGTGTGCTAAAATGTGATTGTACATGTGCTAAAATGTGTTTGTACATGTGCTAAAATGTGCTAACATGTTCTAAAATGTGTTTGTACATGTGCTAAAATGTGATTGTACATGTGCTAAAATGTGATTGTACATGTGCTAAAATGTGATTGTACATGTGCTAAAATGTGACTATACGTGTGCTAAAATGTGATTGTACATGTGCTAAAATGTGTTTGTACATGTGCTAAAATGTGCTAACATGTTCTAAAATGTGTTTGTACATGTGCTAAAATGTGATTGTACATGTGCTAAAATGTGATTGTACATGTGCTAAAATGTGATTGTACATGTGCTAAAATGTGATTGTACATGTGCTAAAATGTGTTTGTACATGTGCTAAAATGTGCTAACATGTTCTAAAATGTGTTTGTACATGTGCTAAAATGTGATTGTACATGTGCTAAAATGTGATTGTACATGTGCTAAAATGTGATTGTACATGTGCTAAAATGTGACTGTACGTGTGCTAAAATGTGATTGTACATGTGCTAAAATGTGTTTGTACATGTGCTAAAATGTGCTAACATGTTCTAAAATGTGTTTGTACATGTGCTAAAATGTGATTGTACATGTGCTAAAATGTGATTGTACATGTGCTAAAATGTGATTGTACATGTGCTAAAATGTGACTATACGTGTGCTAAAATGTGATTGTACATGTGCTAAAATGTGTTTGTACATGTGCTAAAATGTGCTAACATGTTCTAAAATGTGTTTGTACATGTGCTAAAATGTGATTGTACATGTGCTAAAATGTGATTGTACATGTGCTAAAATGTGATTGTACATGTGCTAAAATGTGCTAACATGTTCTAAAATGTGTTTGTACATGTGCTAAAATGTGCTCAAATATGCTAAGATGTGCTAAAATGTGCTAAACTGTGCTAAAAAGCCTAAAATCTACTGTGAAAACAGATGTAAACCCTGAAACACTCATGATTGACGTCACTTCATATTAGATGTTTGTGATCAGCTGGTCCATCGTTCGTTCTTTCACACAGTCCATCGTCCACAGGCGACAAACTGCTAATGACGTCAGGTTCAAACAAACCCTTTTCAAGACAATGTGGTGAGTGCGGGGGTCAGCGGGGTCAGCGGGGTCAGCGGGGTCAGCGGGGTCAGCGGCCATTCCCCAAATGCTGCGGTCACATAGTACCCCAGATCAATAGAGCATCACACCTCCAGGGTTCAGAGGTCGGCCACATGACGACCGCGGCCCACTTTGTGCCTGTGCACCAGGTGTCCTTGAGCTCCGGAGCCATCACCACATTTTTCATTGTACAACTGCGAGGCGTTTTGGCGCTTTCGTCTGAGTGGGAGACGTGCGCGCTTTGTGGACGCTCCCCCGGGACCGTCCGCTCAGTGTGATGAGCTGTGGACGGGGGATCGATGGGGAAACCTTTAACGAGCGGCTCTTTTAACGAGCGGCTCCTTAGACTCGATCTTCATTACGAACAATGACCTTGGTCCCGACATGAACTGTGACCGCTCCACATGAGAGATGCTAAACGACGTCTGTGACTGATTTATTTCAATCTGATTCTATTCAAATGGATTGGCCTTTGTGTGAGTGTGATTAGCCAAAATGCTACGTTATGTTAGCATACAGGGGGCGTCGCTCCGTCTAAAGGTCTGAGGCAAAATGGACTCATGTTGCTGCTGTTACCTCCTCAAAAACAGGAGTTGTGTTTTGTTTCATTATTTAGACTGAGGTTTTCTTTCAAACTGAAAACACTCTGTTCCACCTTGTGATGTCATCATGTGGTGATACAGGAAGTGCTCCACTGTGTTTTTAAACTCTACACACCTTCATGTATAGAATCATTTGGATCATTTCAGTCCTGGAGTTGTCACTTATCTCGGCTGAATCAAAGGTAAAAGGAGCTGTTGAAAACTACCACTTGATGACATCACAAGGTGGAACAGAGCATTTTGAGCTTTGGAGATGTTACAGACTAATAATAAAGTGTTAAACATGTGTGAATGAAACAAAACACAACTTCAGGTTTGTTTTTGAGGAGGGAACAGCATTAGAGCATGGATTAAAGCTACAAGAGTCAGTTTTGTGTGATATAAGACCTTTTAAACATGCTCTGTTCCACCTTGTGATGTCATCAAGTGACCAGCTCCTTTTACCTTTAGTTCAGTCGAGATAAGAGACAACTCCAGGACTGAAATGATCCAAATGATTCTAGTGAAAGTGTGTGGAGTTTAAAAAACACAGTGGAGCACTTCCTGTATCACCACATGATGACATCACAAGGTGGACACGTCCTGTGGGACACGTGGACACTCACCGTCCTGTGGGACATCGATGGCGGCCGTGTCCATCCACAGCAGCAGTGACACAAACAGCGCCGTGACTCTGCCCTGGCCCCACATCGTTCCGTCTGATTGGCCCGTCTCAGGCGTCCTTCCTCCTGATTGGCTGCTGGACGACCTGTGGGACAGACAGATGGAGACAGTGTGGATCTGTTTTCACACCTGGGGCACTGCGGTGTCTGGGGCAAAGATTCAAGTCCCCTGGGAGTTTGTTATTACATGTTTTTAACCTTTTGTCACCTGTTTGCAAAGAAGGAGCACAGACTCCTCCCCCTTTGCTCTCTGTGCTAAGCCCCTCCCACCTCAGAGCACTATCACAACACGATCACACGACAGCACATCACATCAGGTTTGTCACGTCATAGTGCACAGTTTGGTGTCATGTTTTTGTATATTTATGGAGAATTGTGGGCGGAGCCTTGCACAGAAATATGTATGGATGACAATTAAAACCTTTTTTGATGAGGGAATAACATTATAACATGGCAGAAAAGTAAAAATAATAATAATAATAATAATAATAATAATAATAATAATAATAATAATAATAATAATAATAATAAATATAATATAATATAAGTAATAAAAAATCAATTAAAAAATACATTTTAAATAAATTTTAAAAAATGAATAAAAAATACAAAAATAAATTAAAAATTAAAAATGAATAAAAAATACAAAAATAAATACAAATGAATAAAAAATAAAATTAAATAAAAAATAAATAAATCATTGGAGGAGCTGGAGGACGTGTCTGGGGTGGGGGTTCCCTGCTTAGTCTGCTGCCCCCGTGACCTGGCCCCGGGTAAGAGGAAGAACATGGATTGATGGAATAAATAAATAAATAATACCTGCTTTTTAACCAAAAAGGCTACTGCACAACGCCAATTCTGTCCCTTATTCAAAAGAATCTATACAAATGTTTGCGTTTATCTTCTTCCTCCAGTGTTTTAGGTCACCGTGCCTGACCGCGGGCCCTTGTCCAGTTGCTTCCTCCACATGTGTCAGGGCGATGTGAGTTACGCTGCAGTGTTTCCAGAGCGTGTAAAATGCTCTGCTTCTCTGTGGCTGCGTTTGTCCTCACGCTGCCCCCTGGCTGTACTGTGGGTCAGCAGAAGCAGGTCACAGACGCTAACTTTAGCCTTTTCCAGCAGACCACAGGTGCACATTAGCATCACGCCTGAGTCTGACCGCAGGCTGTGGTCAGGGGCACTACGGCCGCACTGGACGATGTGACTGTACTTTATCATTACTGTGTTACTATGTCAAAGTGGGGCTGTTGTCACAAAGGGGTAATATCACCAGAAATATGTCAGAATGCACCTGGGAAAATATCTGAGCAGAAAAAAAAGCTAAAACTATGCAGCAGATTAGCACATGACAGTATTTTCTAAAGTGGTGATTAGGACTGGACTCTCTTCAGTTTTGTACCAATACTTGATTTTTTGTGCTTGAACCATTTTTTCAGGAAGCAAGAAATTGAGTACAAATAAAAACAAAGAGTAGAATGTCACAACACAACAACAGAAACAGAAAAGGAACGATTCAAAACAAAGCTGCAGATATCGTGAGGGGGATGGGCCACGACGTTTGTTTCAATCTGACACCAAGTAAAAGAAAGACAAGTATCGTGATATTGATCTACGATACGATACCAGTGCATTTAGAGTCAAATGTACTGGGCTCCTTTACTCCGTACTGACCCTGGCAGAGGTCAGAGGTCATCATTACCTTGTTCACATTGTGTCAGTGATGGTCACATGTTTGTATCAGACTCACCTCTCGTTCTCTCTTCTGTCTCAGTGCGGCCTCGGCTCACTCTCACAGACCTGAAAAACAAACAAACAAACTTCATTTTCCTGATCTTATGTTGTTGTTGTTGCAGATAAAACCTCAGAATAAAGTCGTCCAGAGCGAGACGAGGCTCACGGTACAAAACAAACAGGTTTAAGAGAGATGCTTTTCTCGTAAACTCTGTATCTCGACAGTGGAAGTTTACAGAAAAAACGACATGGACGCAGAAGGAAAAGGCTGTTCATGTCATTATTATTATTATTATTATTATTATTATTATTATTATTATTATTATTATTATTATTATTATTATTATTATTACCACTGAATTATAAAAGACTATTATTTCACACATATGAAAAGAACATGTTTCATTATGAAAACACAGGCTGTATAATAATAATAATAAAGATGTAAAATAAAATGAATAGTCAATAATCATGAATAAAAATAAAATCACATTTTCTCAGAATAATCGTAACTGAAACATTTAATAATGTGACACTGGGTCTAGAACTTTTTCATAATGGACTTTTTGCAGTTATAGTAATTTAAATATCTGCCATTTACAACCACAATATAATTAATAATTTAAACCCAGGAGTGTGGTTTGAGTATTTACACTTTATATTAGTCTGTACTTTACACTTTATATTAGTCTGTACTTTACACTTTATATTAGTCTGTACTTTACACTTTATATTAGTCTGTACTTTACACTTTATATTAGTCTGTACTTTACACTTTATATTAGTCTGTACTTTACACTTTATATTCGTCTGTACTTTACACTTTATATTCGTCTGTACTTTACACTTTATATTAGTCTGTACTTTACACTTTATATTAGTCTGTACTTTACACTTTATATTAGTCTGTACTTTACACTTTATATTTCACAGTCGTCTGTTTCGTTTTATATTTGAAGCTCTTCTTTCAGAGCTTCCTCCACATCAGCTCCACCCGTTCAGAGGACACCTACACCATTAACACATCATAGAGTCTCTGGGGGTCAGAGGTCGGGAGGAACCGGGGTAATTGGCCGCGACAATGACATCATTTCCTCATCGTTACCATGGCGCCCGGTCTGGGCTTCACTAAGTGTTTGTGGAGAAGGGTGGAGCCTGTTATCAGGGGAGGATGTCAGGAACAGCAGGTCCATCTGTGCTTTAAGGGGCCTGCAGTACTCTGTAGTACTCTGTAGTACTCTGTGGTACTCTGCAGTACTCTGTGGTACTCTGCAGTACTCTGTGGTACTCTGCAGTACTCTGCAGTACTCTGTGGTACTCTGCAGTACTCTGCAGTACTCTGTAGTACTCTGCAGTACTCTGTGGTACTCTGCAGTACTCTGTAGTACTCTGTAGTACTCTGTGGTACTCTGTAGTACTCTGTGGTACTCTGCAGTACTCTGCGGTACTCTGTAGTACTCTGCGGTACTCTGCAGTACTCTGTAGTACTCTGCAGTACTCTGTAGTACTCTGTGGTACTCTGTAGTACTCTGTAGTACTCTGCAGTACTCTGTGGTACTCTGTAGTTCTCTGTAGTACTCTGTGGTACTCTGTAGTACTCTGTGGTACTCTGTAGTACTCTGTGGTACTCTGTAGTACTCTGTCGTACTCTGCAGTACTCTGCAGTACTCTGTAGTACTCTGTAGTACTCTGTGGTACTCTGTAGTACTCTGTCGTACTCTGCAGTACTCTGCAGTACTCTGTAGTACTCTGTAGTACTCTGCAGTACTCTGTGGTACTCCGCAGTACTCTGTGGTACTCTGCAGTACTCTGTAGTACTCTGTAGTACTCTGTGGTACTCTGTGGTACTCCGTGGTACTCTGTAGTACTCTGTGGTACTCTGTAGTACTCTGCAGTACTCTGCAGTACTCTGTGGTACTCCGCAGTACTCTGTGGTACTCTGCAGTACTCTGTAGTACTCTGTAGTACTCTGTGGTACTCTGCAGTACTCTGCGGTACTCTGTAGTACTCTGTAGTTCTCTGTAGTACTCTGCAGTACTCTGCAGTACTCTGTAGTACTCTGTAGTACTCTGTGGTACTCTGCAGTACTCTGTAGTACTCTGTGGTACTCTGCAGTACTCTGTAGTACTCTGTAGTACTCTGTAGTACTCTGCAGTACTCTGCAGTACTCTGTAGTACTCTGTAGTACTCTGTGGTACTCTGCAGTACTCTGTAGTACTCTGTGGTACTCTGCAGTACTCTGTAGTACTCTGTGGTACTCTGTAGTACTCTGTGGTACTCTGTAGTACTCTGTGGTACTCTGTAGTACTCTGTCGTACTCTGCAGTACTCTGCAGTACTCTGTAGTACTCTGTAGTACTCTGTGGTACTCTGTAGTACTCTGTCGTACTCTGCAGTACTCTGCAGTACTCTGTAGTACTCTGTAGTACTCTGCAGTACTCTGTGGTACTCCGCAGTACTCTGTGGTACTCTGCAGTACTCTGTAGTACTCTGTAGTACTCTGTGGTACTCTGTGGTACTCCGTGGTACTCTGTAGTACTCTGTGGTACTCTGTAGTACTCTGCAGTACTCTGCAGTACTCTGTGGTACTCCGCAGTACTCTGTGGTACTCTGCAGTACTCTGTAGTACTCTGTAGTACTCTGTGGTACTCTGCAGTACTCTGTGGTACTCTGTAGTACTCTGTAGTTCTCTGTAGTACTCTGCAGTACTCTGCAGTACTCTGTAGTACTCTGTAGTACTCTGTGGTACTCTGCAGTACTCTGTAGTACTCTGTGGTACTCTGCAGTACTCTGTAGTACTCTGTAGTACTCTGTAGTACTCTGCAGTACTCTGCAGTACTCTGTAGTACTCTGTAGTACTCTGTGGTACTCTGCAGTACTCTGTAGTACTCTGTGGTACTCTGCAGTACTCTGTAGTACTCTGTGGTACTCTGCAGTACTCTGTAGTACTCTGTAGTACTCTGTAGTACTCTGCAGTACTCTGCAGTACTCTGTAGTACTCTGTAGTTCTCTGTAGTACACGTACATTACATAACAGTAAAGTTTCTGAATGTTTACCTTTCACATTTACATAACCGTGACCCTCTCAGTTCTTCACTTTAGTTCAGACACATATTTTATATTTTGGTGAGATTTGGACCATGATCTGATTTTTACCATGTGCCGTATCGGCCGAGCTCTAATGTCCTAATGTCCAGTCTCGTACAGTTTTAGTGTGAGTTACACCACAGACACAAAGGTCATACAGTGGTATTTAAGAAAAGTATTTTGTGTTGAGTGTCCAGCCGTTTCCTTAAAGCTTAAGGTCATTTTCACACATCGGCGCCTCTGTGGAGCGACCCCCGTCTGCTCTACATTTAGTTCTGTTCACTTTTGTTTTGGGTTTTGTTCACACCACGGATCATTCACCCCAAACCCCCAGAGCCACGTGAGGCCATCAAGAACAAGAACAAGAACAAGAACAAGAACAAGAACAAGAACAAGAACAAGAACAAGAACAAGAACAAGAACAAGAACTGATCTATGACCACGAGCCTCAAGAGACAGAACCTCAAGAACATCCACCACACGCCCACTCCACCCACACACGCCCACTTCACCTGCACACGCCCACTTCACCTGCACACGCCCACTTCACCTGCACACGCCCACTTCACCTGCACACGCCCACTTCACCTGTCTGTGACAGACACATGTGTCCGTCACACAAACACACGTCTGTCACACACATGTGTCCATCACACACATGTGTCTGTTACACAAAATGGAAACACATAATAATTGAACCTGTTTAAATCACACTTTTACACTTTTACACACATTGTTTTTTGTTGTTTTTTGACTGAGGAGAACAAACGTGTGTAGATCATTTGTCGTCACTGACCTGAGGTAAAGAATCAAATGTGACATTTTATGATTGTTCTGCACATGTCGGTCTGTGCACAGCTGCTCTGTCATCATCTCATAAACACAATGTTTCACTGTCAGGTTTAAGCTTTAATCATTAACACTCTCTGTGCCCCGCCCTCCATAACGACTGTGGCGAGCTCCACAGATCTGCTGCTAAAGATGAACGAGAAACTGGAGATGGATCCAGAAAAGATCCACATGAACGAGAGAGTGACGCTGTGTGGAGGCTGCGGCGGCGTGGAACCAATGACCTACTTCAGACGTCTATATGAGGACGGAGGGGGAGGACGCCGACCAGAGAGGGAACGACGCTCAAACACAAACGCACACCAACAATTACACAACATCAAACACAAACGCACACCAACAATTACACAACATCAAACACAAACGCACACCAACAATTACACAACATCGAACACAAACGCACACCAACAATTACACAACATCTATGCACAGACGTCCTGTGTTCACTGTCTTATTTTCCACAAGAACAGATCAAAACCACAAATACTCAGATGAAACCACATGTTATGAACCAGTTCTACTCACATAATGTTATTTTACAGAAAAGACCAGTTTGTAGAAGGTAGAGCTGGACATTTACACTACAGGGATTTAACATCATTATTATTTGGTGTCTGTCCTGCTAAATAAACATCATCCTCCGATACGAGGGGTGGGACTAAACAATTACCACGAGACAAGACACGAGACTGGGTCCACAAGACGAGACAAGACATGTGTGGCTTTGTGATGGACACTCCAAAACATTGACTTTGTTATCCTTAAGCCTCTTTGTTATCCTTAAACCTCTTTGTCACCAGTTTGGCCGTATGCTTCAGGTCATTGTCCATTTGTTGCTTTAACTTCCTGCTGATGTGTTGAGATGTTGCTTCAGTTTTTCCACATAATGTTCTTTCCTCCTGATGCATCTGTTTTGTGAAGTGCACCAGTCCCTCCTGCAGCAAAACAGCCCCACGACACGATGCAGACACCCCCGTGTTTCACAGGTGGGATGGTGTTTCTCAGGCCTTTTTCCTCCAAACATAACGAGGCTCATTCTGGTCAAACAGTTCAGTTTCAGTTTGTTCAGACACAGGACATGTCTCCAAACATGAAGCTCTTTGTCCCTGTGCATTTACAAACTGTCCTCTGTGTTTTTTCTGTTTCTTTTGGAGTCATGTCTTCTTCCTGCAGAGTGTCCTTTCAGTCCATGTCCTCAGTCCTCGTTTCACTGTGGATAATGACACACTCTTACAGCTTCAGCAGCTTCTTCTCCAGGTCTTTTTCTTTTTCTTTTGTTCTTGTGTTGATCATTTCAGACCAAAGTTCGTTCGTCTCTGGGACACAGTTTTCTTTGTGATGTTTTGGCTGATTCTTTTGACTTTCCCCTGACGTTACACAGAGAAGCAGAGTGTTTCAGGTGAGAGTCTGTGATTTACTCAAATGTGTCAATAAACCAATCAGAAGCTTCCAAAGACATGACATCATCGTCTGGGTTTTAACAAATTGTTTAAAGTTATAATAATGTTACAGTGTATAAACTTCTGACGCTGAGAAAGTCACAAAAAATGATCTTTAAAAATCCTTCTCTCATTATTCTGACATTTAACAAATAGAAATAATGTCCATATCTGTTTATAAATCATTTGTCTCGTTCAGTTCACATTTTCGGTCACACATTTTTATTTACTTTAATATTTTTTCTGTCACTGTTGCTCTGCTTCAGCTTCAGCTTCTCAGGAAATGAAACGGTCCAGAACTTAACCCTTTTTTGTCCAATCTAAATATAAACACGTGAAAAAACAAGAGAAAACTAAATTCCCTTTGTCTCCTTCAGGTTGATCTGTAAATATCATGATCTCCAGAAGCTCCACCACGGCCCTGTCCTCCGGCAACAAAAACCACCAGACTAATGCTCGGCTTTTCTCTGATGGTTTGAATCGAATTGAAGTTACACAACCGTTGTTTTTGTCTTTATATCGTCGGCTGCAGCAGATTAAACTCGTTGGATATTTGTTCATTCACAGTGAGACCAGACTCAGCTCTGATCATCGGACTGAGATGTTTTCTGTTTCATTCAAAGCTAAAGTTTGCAGTGGTTTATATTCACGTCATGTTTTGGGAGTTTAAATGTCCTGCCGTGTCCACAGAGCGTCCACAGAGCGTCCACGTGTCTCCTCTGGTCCCATGTTTGAAGCTTTAACCTCAGAGTTCACTGCGGTGCGCTGGTTTTGATCAGAGACGTGTCACAGAGGTCGTGTTCTGCAGGTGAACGGATGAATCTGGATCATATTTCACGTGTTACGACCTCACGGCTCAAGCAAAGAGATAAATAACAGCCCCGTGTAAAAGCAGCAGGTGTAAAAACATGTTTGTGCAGAGAAAACACTGAACAAACTGTACTTTACTCATGTTATATAAACTTAAATGTAATCTGTGATCTGACTGACCTGCTCCAACGAAAATGAAAAGACAAAGTAAACACTGATCTAAACACTGATCGTAGTAACATCTGTAGCTCTGACTGTTTGATTTTTGCTTCTATCGTTTGTGAGCATTGATTTCACCGAGTCCTCGGGCCGTGTGACCCCGTCTCTCATTATCATGTGGATCTACAGGCGGCTCCGTCCAATCAGGAGGCAGGGTTTCCCCGGCTCCTTAGCAACCGCCCCGTGGGTAAAGAGGGAGGGGGCAGGGGTGGGAGGTGTAAAATGGGAAACCCCCCCTCAGCTTTGGAGAGGTGTTCACTCTTTATCAAAGACTGGCATCAGACCAGAGCCTCAGTGAACAAAGCACACGCTCGAGTTTGGAACAGAGGATTTTACACCACGTCAAAATAAATGAATAAAAACACAGAGACTAAAGCCACGCTCCACTGACGCTTAAATATACAGAATAAAGAAGGTCAGACCAGAACCAAACATCTGGAACCTGATTTACAATCCAGGAAAGACGACTGTGGTACAAGTGTTAATAAAAATATAGAGTTTTTCAAAATACAATAATATGTTTCTTTAATATTAATATCACTTGACACGACAAAACTCTGACAAAGACCAAGACCATTGTAAATCTATTCAGAAATACTGAAAAAAAAAAAAAACAAATCTCTCATCCTTCCCTTCAGCAGGTGGTCTCATCCTCTTTTCCACAGTCAGGTCCTCTCCCAGAGGCCCAGGACCTCAGGTCCAGAGGCCCAGGAGCTCAGGTCCAGAGGCCCAGGACCTCAGGTCCAGAGTCCTGGGAACTTGAGGGTTCTACAGTGTCTTTGCTGTTCCTGCTCTTTTCTGGGCTGATGTTTTTCCTGGATCTGCTCCAGTTTGGGGGTCACTGCCCCGAGTGTCCGATGACCACGGGCTCCACTGAGGCCTGAACACGTCTGAACACGTCTGAACACGTCTGTGCGTCTAAAACACTAACACCTCCAAGTGGAATAGACTGAATATTGTGAAGGACACGGGTTGTTTTCATTTCCTGGGCGTTTGTCCTCACAGAACTGAAGATAATTCCAGCCGCACGGATCAAACGCCTGATGGATCTGAAACCCAATCTCTCCAGGAAGACACAGAGATGAAGACACAGAGATGAAGACGCAGAGATGAAGACACAGAGATGAAGACGCAGAGATGAAGACACAGAGATGAAGACACAGAGATGAAGACACAGAGATGACTCATGAGGAAGAGTTTGGCACGTGCAGATCTGTGAGGAAACACGCTCAGACTATGGAGATTATACAGTCACAAATACTGACACAAGATACAACAGGATTTATCACACAGAGGCACAGATCACACACACAGAGGCACAGATCACACACACAGAGGCACAGATCACACACACAGAGGCACAGATCACACACACAGAGGCACAGATCACACAGAGGCACAGATCACACACACAGAGGCACAGATCACACACAGAGGCACAGATCACACACACAGAGGCACAGATCACACACACAGAGGCACAGATCACACACACAGAGGCACAGATCACACAGAGGCACAGATCACACACACAGAGGCACAGATCACACACAGAGGCACAGATCACACAGAGACACAGATCACACACACAGAGACACATTTAAAACAGAAAAGGCTCAAAATGTCGCTGCACTGATGGAGAATCATATGAAAACGACATCTGGAAAATAAATGATTAAAGATTCACTCCAAGAATCAGTTCAAATAAAACTTCAGGTGAATAAATGAGAAAAGCACAACAGTCAAGGAAACATAATAATAATAATAATAATAATAATAATAATAATAATAATAATAATAATAATAATAATGTTTGAGCCGTCGGTCCATTTCTAATCGATACTAAAAAAGTCACATTAAAATGACAAAAATGAAGCTGTTTAGAATAAAGTATAAATATAAGACACAAACCAGAACTAAACCAGGACTGAACATGGACTAAACCAGGACTAAACCAGGTCTAAACAGGACCATGGTCACTTTGATCCTCCTGCACAGAGGATCAAACTGACATAAGACACAGAGGAGCAGAACACAAAGTAAAACATCTAACCCTGAAAATCACATCGAGTTGTTTAAATAAAGTTTTTTATCGTCGAGTGGAAACAGAATCAGTATCAAGAATCAGAATCAGTATCAAGAATCAGAATCAGTATCAAGAATCAGAATCAGTATCAAGAATCAGAATCAGTATCAAGTATCGAGTCCTTATTGAAACACTGATCATGACTCGTCCACAGTGATGGTCTCAGTCTTTTACATCACAGTAATGAGTGACCCCTCTGCTCCTCCTCTGCTCCTCCTCTCCTCCCCCTCCTCCTCCTCTCCTCCTCCTCCTCTCCTCCTCCTCTGCTCTGTCGCTCACATGAACAAAACTCGTCTTCATCAACAACAATCTTTCATTCAGCATCTGTCCACAGCCAAACAACTGCCTTTACATACAGAGTACCTCATGTACTTTACATTCAGAGTACCTCATGTACTTTACATACAGAGTACCTCATGTACTTTACATTCAGAGTACCTCATGTACTTTACATTCAGAGTACCTCATGTACTTTACATACAGAGTACCTCATGTACTTTACATTCAGAGTACCTCATGTACTTTACATACAGAGTACCTCATGTACTTCACATTCAGAGTACCTCATGTACTTTACATTCAGAGTACCTCATGTACTTTACATACAGAGTACCTCGTGTACTTTACATACAGAGTACCTCATGTACTTTACATTCAGAGTACCTCATGTACTTTACATACAGAGTACCTCGTGTACTTTACATTCAGAGTACCTCGTGTACTTTACATACAGAGTACCTCGTGTACTTTACATTCAGAGTACCTCGTGTACTTTACATTCAGAATACCTCGTGTACTTTACATTCAGAGTACCTCATGTACTTTACATACAGAGTACCTCATGTACTTTACATTCAGAGTACCTCATGTACTTCACATTCAGAGTACCTCATGTACTTCACATTCAGAGTACCTCATGTACTTCACATTCAGAGTACCTCATGTACTTTACATTCAGAGTACCTCATGTACTTCACATTCAGAGTACCTCATGTACACGACATGTACATCTACAGACTGTGGTGCAGACTCACAGATATGGGACGATATAGACATTTTTGAGCCGATACGATTCTCGATATTTGTCCTGAAGTTGTGGCTGATGTTTGTCTGTGAGGTTCACAGACGTGTCTCAAAATGTGATGTTTTTGTGATTTTTACTTTGTTACAGAGAACAGAGTGCAAAGAATACACACACACACGCACACACATATATATATATTGATACTGGAACCGATATATTACCGATCCCAAATGATCACATTTAACTGTGTACTCTGCTGTACTCAGGTGTACTCTGCTGTACTCTGGTGTACTCCTGGTTTCTTCAGTATTTGTTGGACTTGTTTACGTTCTGCACAGTTTCTTAAAACACTTTAACACTTTACTCTCTGATCTTGCAGACCTGTCGTCTCTCAGTCCAGTCAGTTTTATATTTTTTGTCTTTTTCTTTACACAGACGCACAAAGAGACGTCTCAGCTCCACATGAGGCTCATCGAGGCCAGAGCAGGTGGAGACCACGAGTATCATAGCAACCAAAGAGCCAATCAGGAGGGAGGCTGTTGGCTGGTTTAGCAGAGAGCGGGCGCTTAGCAACGCTGTCAATCAAACCTGTTGCTAACACTAACAGGAGCGACTTTAAGGAAAGAAGGACCTGATTTGTCTGTTATTAATGTTCAGATCTTGATTTACAGACACAATAGTGAAATAAAAAGGATCATGTCGAGGGTTAATACGAACATTTAAGACCAGAATGACGAGTCGATGGAGCAGGAAGTGCGTCCGTGATCACTTCCTGTTTGGATTACAGTCTGTGCCGCTGCCATGATTCTTCTGACACAGACTCTTCTCTCGGTCGTGTCTTTGTCACAGAAACACATTTTGAATCATGATATTCAGCCACAGAAAATGATCAAGATAAAACTGTTAAAACACTTTGTCTTAAACCTACAATAACAGAACAAGATCATCTCAGACATAAACTGCGGCGTACAGACTGAGGAATGAATGAATGAATGAACCAGTGATTAACCATAAAACTCACTGATCTTACGCCTCTAAAACTCAAATCTGTCACATCACAACAAAAAGAATAAACTCTCCACACAAATGTGCACGAGAAACACTGAGCCCAGACACATCTACGTCTTTGTATCTCATCACACACAGACCTGGAGCTGTGTTTTCTTCTCACAAACTGAAAACACTCTGTTCCACCTTGTGATGTCATCATGTGGTGATACAGGAAGTGCTCCACTGTGTTTTTAAACTCCACCTTCACTAGAATCATCTGGATCATTTCAGTCCTGGAGTTGTCTCTTATCTCGACTGAACTAAAGGTAAAAGGAGGAGGAACTTGAAAACTACCACTTGATGACATCACAAGGTGGAACAGAGCATTTTGAGCTTTGTAGATGTGACAGACTAATAATAAAGTGTGACTCAAACATGTGAATGAAACAAAACACAAGTCCAGTGTGTGTGTGAGGAGGAAACACTAAACATGGATTAAACCTCAGTCGGTTTGTCACATGTGCAGATGCAGCTTTATGTTCCTTATATGAAATAGTGACACACTTTCTGCAATAAATAAGTCATCTGCATCTACTACAGCTAAATATAGATACACACACACACACACACACACACACACACACACCCACACACACACACACGGCCTGTACATATATATATACTCTAGTACTGTAAGACCAAGACTAGTACTACACAGACCAATGTGTGAACTGTAGAAAAAGGTTTTTCATCAACATTTCAAACACACACTGCAGATTAAATCCACATGATGCTTCATCCTGTGACGTCCACAGATTAAACTTATTTTACACATTCAACATTTCACAGAATCAGACGAGTAAAAGTCTGTGCCACTGGTCAGACTCATCGAGAGCATCATTTATAATCAAAACTACAGTACAGAGCTCTGTTTGTCATAACTGTCGATTATTATTATTATTAACTCGACACCAGATACATCCCCCGTCCAGGAAGTGCCCCGTCCACTCCCTGACCACGGAATGACCACACTGGAGTCCACACAGAGTCCAGGTCTTATGAGCCGTTCAGAACAGGAGACTGTACATCTCTGTCCATCAGGTCGTGTTCACAGGGGCATTATGGGTCAGATCTCTGTGGCCTGGAGCTTTAACTGAAAACATCCTCCACAAACTGAGCCTCGACTAGCAAGACGCAAGAAACAGAAAAGACAAAAACAGAACGAAATCCAACAATGGGCCGCCCCGGAGCGTGTCCTCGTGGGGCCGACGAGCTTCTTTGAGGAAACCAAACAAAACACTGGGCTCAATCTAAACAAAACATTTATATTTTCACACATTTTAGCTCAATTCCAGCCGTACCTTTAGAGCAGCCTCTCTCCTCTCCACATAAGCAGCCAATCACCAGCACCTGTGCCCCTCTCCATCGCACAAACAGCAGCTCCCAGCACCATGTGACGAGCGGGGACGAGCGGGGACGAGCGGGCGGGGGCCCCGGGGACTGAAACCCAAACCGAGTCCACGTCCAGGAGGTACAGGTCCGGAGAAAGCCCCTCTGGACGATGCTTTCTGTGCTGCCCTCGCGCTCTCACTGAACACACAGTCAGTATCCTCCATCTGTCACCGCCCCCTCCTCTCCTAGCCCCTCCTCTGTCCTCGCGTGTCCCCGCCCCCCTCTCATGCATTATTTATGACGCTCTCAGTGGCGTCCTGCAGGGCTGAGTGCGCACGGCTGGACAACCTCAATTAAACCAGATGAAATAAGAGACAGATATGTTCAACGAAATGGAGATAAATGTCACATGTTACATTCTGACATTTCTCTGACCGTTTAAACCTTTGGCCGCTTTAGTTTTTTGTAACTGCTCATTATTATTATTATTATTTATCAGGATTTGCATGTTATTGTTAAAAAATCATTAGTTTGAGGCTGTATTTCCCATGATGCACAGCTGCAGCTCTCACAAACTTCTAAACACATATGCAACACACAAGTTCATGCCTTCATCAGCCACGGTTGAGCGCCCCCGCAGGTCAGGCATAGAAGGCGCTCATGCATGAGCCCTGAGCGTGCACGAGGAGGCGAGCGTGCACAAGGAGGCAATAGTGCACGTGGAGGCAGCTGCGGGGCACGGGGGCTTTTCTCAGAGCGGTGGAGGCCAGACCGAGTGGGAGGAATCACATCCTCCAGAAACAACTTCAAACCTGCTCCACGGAGATTTATGTCCAGAAAAAACACAAACAAAAAAATAAAAACGTGTCGGTCTGTTGCCCTGGAGACACAATGTGCTTCAAACTGAAATGATATTTGTGTTTTTTTTAGATACAGACTATGGCCCTACAGCTGCAGCATCTACATCTGAACCAACACAATGAAAAGACAGAACAGAGCGTCCCAAAAGTCACTGACAGTTTAACAAAATGTGTAACTCTTTTGTTTCTAAATATTTTACTTCTATTTTTCCAGAGCGTTTAGACTCTTCCCACATTAATCTGAGTAAATCCAGCACCGAGGAACAAACCCTCAGTGTGCAGAGGAACTTTGAGTCACATGGGTCAAATTCAACATTTTAACACCAGAGACTAAACGCCATTAAAGGAATAATAAGTGTTTTTCACAGACAGGGGGCAGTATCTCCACAGACCTGACTAGTCCTGATTTCTTCCTGTGGGTCGATCTTAAAGAAAATGTGTTTGTGAATAAACCTCAGACGATAAACGACTTAAAACGTGACATCGAGGATCAAATAAGAGACATAAGACGGAAATTAGATCATTTTTACTTCCCCGAGTTTAAGTCGTGATAAGTTCAAGTGTAAATGAACAATTATAACTGTATTTATTGACAAAAATCTCATTAGGTTCAGTTTATCTACTGCTAAAATTTGGTGAGTTTAACTTAAGAATTATAGAAGATACTGAAGATTTAAAAGTGTCAGTGACTTTTGTTTTTACATGAACTGAGTCACGTTCACTAAACGCCTCAAGTCACTCTTTCTGCTCATTCAACAAATTTACCTCTAAAAAGTTTGCCCTGGATTAAAGTAAAGAGGAGCAGGAGGAGCAGGGAGGAGCAGAGAGGAGCAGGAGGAGCAGAGAGGAGGAGGGAGGAGCAGAGAGGAGCAGAGAGGAGGAGAGAGGAGCAGGAGGAGAAGGAGCAGACATGATGAGACTCACTTTGTCTCCTTCTGTTCTTGATGTAAATGAGCTACATCTTCTCTGCTAATGCCCCGAAAACAACAATAGGAGCAGCTTAACCAGCCCCCACCTCCCTCTCCACCTCCCTCTCCACCTCCCTCTCCACCTCCCTCTCCACCTCCCTCTCCACCTCCCTCTCCACCTCCCTCTCCATCGCCTTGTCACCTTTTCTCTTTTCTCCTCCTCTTTTCTCCTCCTCTCTGTGTCTCTGTCTCTGGACATGGAGAAAATGGATAAATCATAAACTCATGTAACATTTGTGGATAGTTTTTTCCTTCGTTTCGTTTCGTTTCTTTTCCAAACGTTGGATGTTTGAGGTTTGACTCTCGCCTCCATCTTAGTTTAAACGTGTTTTCACTTTAATCAGTTTATCTACATAAAAAAAAAAAAAACATATTTAAATGAGACGAGTCCAGGTCTGAGTTCTGTAAACATCACGAGTCTTTACACTTTCCCTCCTCCTCAGACTCAGCAGCAGGAGGCGACGACCAAACCCCATAATCCCTGACCCCCCACTGACCCCCCCCCCCCCCGACCCCCCACTGACCGGTCACTTTAAACAACGGACCAAACCTTCATCCATCTCCCACTCACAGTTTCACCCTGTGCTTCTGCTCATTATTCATTCTCGTTTGTAAATTGTGTTCAAACTCTGCAGATGTAGGCTGAAAACACTCTGTTCCACCTTGTGATGTCATCATGTGGTGATACAGGAAGTGCTCCACTGTGTTTTTAAACTCCACACACCTTCATTTATAGAATCATTTGGATCATTTCAGCTTCTGGAGTTTCCCGTTTCTTCTGAACTAAAGGTAAAATGTGAAAGTTTAACATGAAAACTGTCAATACGTGACATCACAAGGTGGAACGGAGCAAAAACAGCTTCTTCACTGCCTCACAGAAGAAAACACAAACAGCTGACACCAAAGAATCGTTGGTGTAAATGTGATTTCTGTGTTGAGGCTGTGACGTACAGTGAGTGGAGACAATAGTCGCGCAGCAGCTGGTCAACTGCTCAAAAGAGTCACACACGAGGAGGAGCCAAGACAAACGGAGCGAGCCATCTGTGGAGCCACGCGCCCCACACGCCTGTTAATCCCACACTGTGTCCCACTGAGGAACAAGAAGCTCAGCACACGTCACTTTTACCTCCACCCCTCCTCCACCTCCTCCAGGACTCTCCTTTCAGACACAGACCTGGACCCGACGCCATTGTCCCTGAAAACTGACACATCTGCTGCGACAAAAAGAATGTCAAATATTTGCCCGAGGAGCCGTCGCCTCCACGTTCTCCATGAATCCGGAGAACATGAGACGTGTTTATTCAACGACAACATTTAAGAGCAAACGCAGAAGGAATCTCCCCAAAACCTCGTGCCATTCAGAACAAAACGTGTCACTTATTTTGGCGTTTCGAGTGTTGATTCTGCACAAATCCGCTCTGTTTCTCACTCGTCTGTGTCGTTTTTTACTCGTCTTTTTGCGTGTCGGTCGCCGTGTTTGCTCCAGATTCAGTCGTCGTCGTAAAGTTTTGTTAAAGTCTGTGGTTCTGGACACGTAAACGTATTTCAAATGAGGATGTGACGTGGAACGAGTGATTTACTGGACTAGTCCCAAAATAAAACTTTTATATTTACAGTCGGAGCGCGGATTTGTTCCTTTAAATGAGCTTGTGTCTTTATGGTTCTCATCTCTGTGGATCATTCTGTTCAAATTTACACATTTTAAATCACAACATTCATCTAAAACCATTTAAAGAAACAAATCCAGCTGTGGCGTCCAGTGGAGCCGATGTCGCCGTAAACGTCGTCACAATAAAGAGTCGTGTCGCTGTGGCGCCCCCTGTGGACAGAGGCACGTCACACTAAAGCGCCTCATGCTGTAGCGCCCCCTATGGACAGAGGCACGTCACACTAGAGCAGAGCGTTTTTATACATTTGGACCAAAATGACGACGCGACGCTGCAGAATCCAACGAGTATCAACAAAATAAAACAGAGGGTAAAGTGGAACAGTGGGAATATTTAAAATGTCACAAACTAAACTCTGAATGCAGCATCAATATTTCTAATAACGAGCACTTTATGTCCACGAGCTTCATTCGCACGAATCGTGTGTGTCGTACGTGTCGTGTGTGTCGTGTGTGTCGTACGAATCGTCTGTGTCGTCTGTGTTGTGTGTGTCGTGTGTGTCGTCTGTGTCGTGTGTGTCGTCTGTGTCGTACGTGTCGTCTGTGTCGTGTGTGTCATGTGTGTCATGTGTGTCGTGTGTGTCGTGTGTGTCGTGTGTGTCATGTGTGTCATGTGTGTCGTGTGTGTCGTGTGTGTCGTACGTGTCGTCTGTGTCGTCTGTGTCGTGTGTGTCGTGTGTGTCGTACGTGTCGTGTGTGTCGTCTGTGTCGTGTGTGTCGTCTGTGTCGTGTGTGTCGTGTGTGTCGTACGTGTCGTCTGTGTCGTGTGTGTCGTACGTGTCGTCTGTGTCGTGTGTGTCGTGCGTGTCGTCTGTGTCGTGTGTGTCGTGTGTGTCGTACGTGTCGTCTGTGTCGTGTGTGTCGTCTGTGTCGTGTGTGTCGTCTGTGTCGTCTGTGTCGTGTGTGTCGTGTGTGTCGTACGTGTCGTGTGTGTCGTCTGTGTCGTGTGTGTCGTCTGTGTCGTCTGTGTCGTGTGTGTCGTCTGTGTCGTGTGTGTCGTGTGTGTCGTGTGTGTCGTGTGTGTCGTGTGTGTCGTGTGTGTCGTGTGTGTCGTGTGTGTCGTGTGTGTAGGAACAATAACAACATCTGAACAGTGGGACTGAACAGAGCGCCCCCTGTGGGCTGTTACACTTACACATTCGTCTTATTCAAACTGGTGAAACTCTGGTGAGTAAATCCTCGGTGTTGAACAGTTGTGTCTTAATCGTGATCAGAGATGGGACGTGTTGGAGCAGAAGTTCATGTGGAGCTGAACGGCACACGCTCAGTTTAACCCGTCAGCGCTAAAGCTAAAGGTCACGCCTCTGTCGATGACACCAGACTCTGTGGTGATTGGATCGTGTCCGAGCGGCGCCCACGGGCGTCACATTAAACTGACACGCTTTAAATGAGCTGAAGATTTATGTGAGAAATCACACGACAACTCGAGGAAAACGACGCGAAACAACGACACGAACTGTGTCCAATGAAACATGAAAGACCCTGAATCCTCAAACACAGACCTGAGTGTGTTTTGTTTCATTCACACGTTTGACACTTTATTATTCGTCTGTCACATCTACAAACCTCTAAACGCTCTGTTCCACATTGTGATGTCATCAAGTGGTAGTTTTCAAGTGAACTCCTCCTTTTACCTTTAGTTCAGTCGAGATAAGAGACAACTCCAGGACTGAAATGATCCAGATGATTCTAGTGAAGGTGGAGTTTAGAAACAGTGGAGCACTTCCTGTATCACCACATGATGACATCACAAGGTGGAACAGAGTGTTTTCAGTTTGAGAGAAGAGTACGAGACAGAGAATGTGACAGTCGATAACCTCAGCCTGAGGCTATTTCTGCCCCCAACACACACACGAGCACAAACACACATACACACTCACCCCCTCCCTCTCTCACACACACACACACACACTCTCACACACACACACAGATTAACTCCAGGAGCCTCGGGCGTCTCCATGTTTCATTTGTGCTGAACAAGAATTAAAACAGATTAGATCATCATTAAAGCAAAATGAGGCCCCAATGAGGCCCCAGTGAGGACCTAGCAAGGGCCCAACAAAGGCCCAATGAGGGGCAGGGAGATGCAGACAGGTTCTCCTGCTCCTCCTCCTCTTCCTCCTCTTCCTCCTCCTCTTCCTCCTCCTCTTCCTCTTCCTCCTCTTCTTCCTCCTCGTCTTCCTCCCCCTCTTCCTCCTCCTCTTCCTCCTCTTCCTCCTCCTCCTCTTCTTCCTCCTCGTCTTCCTCCCCCTCTTCCTCCTCCTCTTCCTCCTCTTCCTCCTCCTCTTCCTCCTCCTCCTCCTCCTCTTCTTCCTCCTCTTCCTCCTCCTCTTCTTCCTCCTCTTCCTCCTCCTCCTCCTCTTCCTCCTCTTCCTCCTCCTCCTCTTCTTCCTCCTCGTCTTCCTCCCCCTCTTCCTCCTCTTCCTCCTCGTCTTCCTCCCCCTCTTCCTCCTCTTCCTCCTCCTCTTCCTCCTCCTCCTCCTCTTCCTCCTCCTCTTCCTCCTCCTCCTCTTCCTCCTCTTCCTCCTCTTCCTCCTCCTCCTCCTCTTCTTCTTAACCCATTTCAGTTCAGTCAGAACAAAGAGTGAGGCCTGAGGCTGTGGGAGGAGACGACCCCCGACCACAGAGACGTCCCGCAGAGACACGACTGTCCCACAGACACACGACTGTCCCCACAGACACGACTGTCCCATAGAGACACGACTGTCCCACAGACACACGACTGTCCCGCAGAGACACGACTGTCCCGCAGAGACACGACTGTCCCACAGAGACACGACTGTCCCACAGACACACGACACGACTGCACCAGGGCAAAAAACGACACAAACAAAACACAATGACACAAAAAAAACGCCTCTATTATTGACACAACTTTGAAAATGGAGGTGAGACTCTTTGTTGAGTTTAACGGAGTCGACAGAGACACAAAGTCTAAATCAAGAGAACTAACTTTTTCCACCGAGGGCCACACACTGAAACATGTTTGAAGAAAAAAAAAAAAAAAAAAAAAACAAAAAAAAAAAAACACCCGAAGCATGAGGACCAGGGCCTCATCCAGAGGAGACTGTGAGATGCCCTATAGAAAAACTGCCTTTGGACAAAATGCTCTTTCTGTGAAGGCGAGTAAGATCTGGAACGGCATTCCACTTCAAATAAGAGAGTGCTCCACATTATCCACTTTTAAAACTCAACTCAAACGCTGGCTGAAATCAAATCAGTCATGTGATCACTAATCAATACATGGACCTCCCTTCTTACTTTTCTTACCTTTTTTTTTTTTTTTTTTTTTTTTTTTTAATCTACTTCTCAGTTTTTAACTCTTGTATATTGTACTAATGTGATGTATTTGTTGTACTTTTTACCTGCCTGGGGACTGCGGATGTAAATTAGCTCTGTAGCTATAATCCGGCATATTTACATTTGTTTACAACAGATGTTCATTAATGTGCATTGTCCCTATCAAATAAATAAATAAATAAAATAAGCTGAGGGCCACAGACCAGAGTCAAACGTTGGATTTAACACAAGTTTGACAGAGACATTGTACTTTTTATAAAACTTATTTTTCGGTCTGTGTCACAGTGTGATTCCTGTTCAGTTGGGCCAGTTTAGGAGGAGCAATGAGGGCCAACAAAAATAGGTCTGAGGGCCGCATTTTGCCCCTGGGCCGCAGTTTGGACAGGTCTAAGTGCATGATCCTGATTCTCTGTAAAGAAAAGAGACAAACAGGATCTGCAGCTGCTGAAGAAAAACACCTTCATCTGTTTTAATAAGAGACACTGTTTTCTGCAAAGATCTGAGTCGATTTGACGAGTAAATATCAGAAAAATCAAACACATTTGTACAGATAATCACTCACACGGGGCAAAAGCTCTAAAAAGTATTTATATCTGCGTATCTGACCCAAACTGAGACGACACCAGAGACACAGGAGCTCAAACAACCAGAGAACAATGTATTTATACAAACTAAAAGACTAAAAAGACTAAAGATTAAACTCATGACTTTAATCTGGACCAAAGACCAAATCTTCAGAGTTTTGTCCCACAGAAAATAATAAAACACCAGTGACTGAATTTGTCTTTTACCGAACGAGTAAAAGTCAAAAGTCTGAACTCAAATCTAAACAAATATCACCTGATTTACAAACTGAATGTGATGTAAAAAGTCCAGACAGACAAACATGCTCCTCCTCTCCCTGAGTCAGGAGCGACTCCAGATCAGCAGAGGTTTATGACGCCATCTGTGGGTCAAAACAACAAACTGCAGCTTTATGCAGCGTCACTGAACAGAAGCGTCAGAAAAGACAGGATTTAGTCAAAATACAGACACAAAGACTGAAACAGCCCTGGACCAGCACGGATCAGTTTATCTAACACACGGCGACAGAAACGAGATGTTTGGGCAAAAAAGAGACAGACAAAAGCAAATATAAAAAGAAAATAATAATCTCTCACAAACACTGACTGTGGTTTTCAGTTATGGAAACTTTATATTCAACATATAAATAAAACATGAACACAACTGTTTCCAGTTTGTCGATGCACTGTGCTCGTGTTTAAAGTTATAAATGTTATATCTCCAGGTCATAATGTGTCTAATATATTTATATGTACACACACACACACACACACACACATAAAGGTAAATCCTGAGGAGTCTGATCTGCAAAGGCACGAACAGCACCAGGACAATAAACAGCTCCACCCTGTAATCAGACACTCAGCACGAATCAAACACCGACCAAAGGAGACACAGACCAGAGACGCTAAGACACGAAGGAAAAGAAAGAAATCCTCCCGATGTCTCGAGAAAGAGCTGGACTGAAGGACAAAGGCTCATCCTGGGGACAGGAGCCTTGAGCACCAGAGCGAGGCCCAGATCTACCACACCAGACCAGACCCAAGTGTAGACTGTGCAAAGAGGCTCCAGACCAGCACAGAACTGCAGCTGTGAGACGCCACAGGGAAAAAAACATGGAGCGACAGAACCAAGAGGAGCCAGAGGGAAACATCTGTGCAGACGGACTGGAGACCCCGAGGTCGAGGTGGAAACACCTCCAAAGGTCGAGGAGAATGAGACAAGATCCTGTGGGACAGATACAGACAGAATGGACCAACTGGACACTGTGGAGGTGGAGAAACGACAGAGCAAAGAGCTGGACATCACAGAACCAAGAGAACATCAGGAAAAAGGAACATGAGGAACTAGAGAAATACCAGGGGCTCAAAGAAGAGCCGGAGAAGGTCTGGAAGGTGAAGGCCTCAGTGGAGCCCGTGGTCATCGGACACTTGGGGCAGTGACCCCCAAACTGGAGGAGCAGCAGCAGATCCAGGAAAAACATCAGACCAGAAAAGAGCAGGAACACCAAAGACACTGTAGAACCCTCAAGCTCCCAGGACTCTGGACCTGAGGTCCTGGGCCTCTGGACCTGAGGTCCCGGGCCTCTGGACCTGAGGTCCCGGGCCTCTGGACCTGAGCTCCCGGGCCTCTGGACCTGAGCTCCCGGGCCTCTGGACCTGAGTTCCTGGGCCTCTTGTGAAGAACCTGAGCTTCTTTTACTCGCAGCAGGTCTTAGATCTCCAGTTCACACGGAGCAGATAATCCAATCACTCATATAGAAAAATGTAATAAATGTTACAGCTCCACCGGCAGCTCGTCAGAGCGTCTCCACTCAGAGCGTCTCCACTCAGAGCGTCTCCACTCAGAGCGTCTCCACTCAGAGCGTCTCCACTCAGAGCGTCTCCACTCAGAGCGTCTCCACTTACACGTCCTGAGTCTGGAGACGACGCAGAGACAGTCCAGAGATAAATCAACATCACGATAAAATAAAAACATAAAGGACCAGGATTAATCCAGACGATTCAAATCAGCTGAGCACATTACACACACTGACACATTAAACTCTGAGGATCAGTCCCTCACCAGGAACATTTAAGAAAAAAAAACTGTGAGGGGGTGAAGAAAAAGGACACATCAGCATTCATCTGTAGGAGCTGGAATCAAACCAACAACCTGTGGGTCTGACACTGATGTTTATGTGGGATTCAAACCATCAACCTTCACATGAGCGGGCAAACTCTCTACCAACTGAGCCACTGTCCAGTACTTCTCTGCCATGTGTCATTTTCAGATCTACAACGTCAAACCTGAGACTCAAACCAGTGAACTCCTGCAGTCATGAGTTTTATCACATATTACACTACACAGAACAGTCAGAGTACTGCGTCCAGAATACTTCAGTACTATTAGTATATTAACAGAACAGTCAGAGTACTACACTCACAATACTTCAGTTGTTTTATTATATTACAGAGTAAAAGTAAAGTTATACTTATATACACAGCACGTACAAAGTAGAGTCTGAGAAACAACTGGAGTGAGATAAAGAGTCAGGACCTGGATCTGAGACTAGAGCACTAAAGTGAGACAGAGTGAGACTAGAGCACTAGAGTGAGACAGAGTGAGACTAGAGCACTAGAGTGAGACAGAGTGAGACTAGAGCACTAGAGTGAGACTAGAGCACTAGAGTGAGACAGAGTGAGACTAGAGCACTAAAGTGAGACAGAGTGATACTAGAGCACTAGAGTGAGACAGAGTGAGACTAGAGCACTAAAGTGAGACAGAGTGATACTAGAGCACTAGAGTGAGACAGAGTGAGACTAGAGCACTAAAGTGAGACAGAGTGATACTAGAGCACTAGAGTGAGACAGAGTGAGACTAGAGCACTAAAGTGAGACAGAGTGAGACTAGAGCACTAGAGTGAGACTAGAGCACTAGAGTGAGACAGAGTGAGACTAGAGCACTAGAGTGAGACTAGAGCACTAGAGTGAGACAGAGTGAGACTAGAGCACTAAAGTGAGACAGAGTGAGACTAGAGCACTAGAGTGAGACTAGAGCACTAGAGTGAGACAGAGTGATACTAGAGCACTAGAGTGAGACAGAGTGAGACTAGAGCACTAGAGTGAGACAGAGTGATACTAGAGCACTAGAGTGAGACAGAGTGAGACTAGAGCACTAAAGTGAGACAGAGTGAGACTAGAGCACTAGAGTGAGACTAGAGCACTAGAGTGAGACAGAGTGAGACTAGAGCACTAGAGTGAGACAGAGTGAGACGAGAGCACTAGAGTGAGACGAGAGCACTAGAGTGAGACAGAGTGAGACTAGAGCACTAGAATGAGACAGAGTGAGACTAGAGCACTAGAGTGAGACAAAGTGAGACTAGAGCACTAGAGTGAGACAGAGTGAGACTAGAGCACTAGAGTGAGACAGAGTGAGACTAGAGCACTAGAGTGAGACAGAGTGATACTAGAGCACTAGAGTGAGACAAAGTGAGACTAGAGCACTAGAGTGAGACAAAGTGGGACTAGAGCACTAGAGTGAGACAAAGTGAGACTAGAGCACTAGAGTGAGACAGAGTGAGACTAGAGCACTAGAGTGAGACAGAGTGAGACTAGAGCACTAGAGTGAGACAAAGTGAGACTAGAGCACTAGAGTGAGACAGAGTGAGACTAGAGCACTAGAGTGAGACAAAGTGAGACTAGAGCACTAGAGTGAGACAGAGTGAGACGAGAGCACTAGAGTGAGACAGAGTGAGACTATAGCACTAGAATGAGACGAGAGCACTAGAGTGAGACAGAGTGAGACTAGAGCACTAGAGTGAGACAGAGTGAGACTAGAGCACTAGAGTGAGACAGAGTGAGACTAGAGTACTAGAGTGAGGCTAGAGCACTAGAGTGAGACAGAGTGATACTAGAGCACTAGAGTGAGACAGAGTGAGACTAGAGCACTAGAGTGAGACAGAGTGAGACGAGAGCACTAGAGTGAGACTAGAGCACTAGAGTGAGACGAGAGCACTAGAGTGAGACAGAGTGAGACTAGAGCACTAGAGTGAGACAGAGTGAGACGAGAGCACTAGAGTGATACTAGAGCACTAGAGTGAGACAAAGTGAGACTAGAGCACTAGAGTGAGACAGAGTGAGACTAGAGCACTAGAGTGAGACAGAGTGAGACTAGAGCACTAGAGTGAGACAGAGTGAGACTAGAGCACTAGAGTGAGACAGAGTGAGACTAGAGTACTAGAATGAGACGAGAGCACTAGAGTGAGACAGAGTGAGACTAGAGCACTAGAATGAGACGAGAGCACTAGAGTGAGACAGAGTGAGACTAGAGCACTAGAGTGAGACAGAGTGAGACTAGAGTACTAGAGTGAGACAGAGTGAGACTAGAGCACTAGAGTGAGACAGAGTGAGACTAGAGTACTAGAGTGAGACAGAGTGAGACTAGAGCACTAGAGTGAGACAGAGTGAGACTAGAGCACTAGAGTGAGACAGAGTGAGACTAGAGTACTAGAGTGAGACAGAGTGAGACTAGAGCACTAGAGTGAGACAGAGTGAGACTAGAGCACTAGAGTGAGACAGAGTGAGACTAGAGTACTAGAGTGAGACAGAGTGATATTACAGCTCAGTCACAGTCGTCATAATCACAGTCTGTGTTAAAGTGAATCACTGACACTGACATCACTATTTGACTTCACCTCTGTTTCATCAGGTATAGTAGTAGTAGCAGTAGTAGTAGTAGTAGTAGTAGTAGTAGTAGTAGTAGTAGTAGTAGTAGTAGCAGTAGCAGTAGTAGTAGCATCTGTCCCTGTCCCGGTGTCTGTGGTTGGACACAGGAGGCTCAGTCTTGTTAAACTGTTGTTCTACGTCTCACAAAACTCTATTTATTATGTTTAAACATTAAACCCACAGGTCTGAGTTTAGCACAAACAGAAACAAAATGTCAAACTATGTCAAACTCCACAAATGAAAAACAAAATCACTTTAGCTGCACAAACACCACACAGAAACAGACACACAGAGACAGAGACAGACACAGAGACGGAGACAGAGACACAGAGACGGAGACACAGAGACAGAGACAGAGACACAGACAGAGACAGACACAGAGACGGAGACAGAGACACAGAGACGGAGACACAGAGACAGAGACAGTCTGGTGGTGGTGGGTTGTAGATATTTACATTTTGCTGAGGCCTGGACCAGTTTATATTTGTCAAAGACAGAATCCTCCACAGAGGAGCGAGGCACAGCCCAGAGACACAGGACAGATGTGTCCAAACTGTCTCACTGTCTCCTGTCCACTGTGCACGAGTGAGACAGAGCCAACAAGGTCACACAGAGTGTGTGTGTGTGTGTGTGTGTCCTTGTCAGTGTGTGTTGTGTGTGTTGAGTCTGTTCTCCGCAGTTCAGGCCTCTGTCTCCAGCGCAGCGCCTGTTCAGACACTGCGGTAAACCCGCGCCCTGTGCGTGTCCTCTGGCCGTGTCCCGGTGTGTGTGTGTGTGTGTGTGCGCGGGGTTAGGCCCGGTGTGTGTGCGGAGGCCTGGTGTTTGCGCAGAGCCGCGTGTCTGGTGGCAGAAGATGCGCAGGACGAGGCGCGGTCGTCTCCCTGACGCCACATCAGCCCCTCGAGCTCCGCGTCACGTTTGTGCCAAAGTGCCGCATGTGTGTGCGTCTAAAGTGCGTCCCCCCCGCTCCGCACTCACCTGCGCTCGCGGCCACATCAGACTCGTGCTCCGGGTCCCGGGGCTCAGAGCGCTCCTCTCTCTGCTCCTCTCTCTGCTCCTCTCTCTGCTCTGCTGCTCCATCGTCTCCAGGAGGCGCGCACTCGCACAGGCGCGTCACAGTCAGCTGACTGAGCCACGTGCGCGCGGGGCCCGGGACAGAGTGAGCCAGCCCGGTCCACAGTGGACCAGACTGGACCACTGTGGACCACTGTGGACCAGTCTGGTCCAGGGTCTGTCCACTGTGGATGAACTCACCATAAACAAAACAAATGATAAAAAAACATCTGCAGATTCACCTGAAGAAAAAGAAAATACAGAGGACACGTGTACTGCACATGTACTACATGTGTACTACATGTGTACTACAAGTGTACTACATATGTACTGTACATGTAGTACACATGTACTACATGTGTACTGTACATGTAGTACACATGTACTACATATGTACTGTACATGTAGTACACATGTACTACATGTGTACTGTACATGTACCACACATGTAGTACACTTGTAGTACACATGTAGTACACATGTAGTACACATGTAGTACACTTGTAGTACACTTGTAGTACACTTGTAGTACACATGTAGTACACTTGTAGTACACTTGTAGTACACTTGTAGTACACATGTAGTACACTTGTAGTACACTTGTAGTACACATGTAGTACACATGTAGTACACATGTAGTACACATGTAGTACACTTGTAGTACACTTGTAGTACACTTGTAGTACACATGTAGTACACATGTAGTACACTTGTAGTACACATGTAGTACACTTGTAGTACACATGTAGTACACTTGTAGTACACATGTAGTACACTTGTAGTACACTTGTAGTACACATGTAGTACACTTGTAGTACACTTGTAGTACACATGTAGTACACATGTAGTACACATGTAGTACACTTGTAGTGCACTTGTAGTACACATGTACCACACATGTAGTACACATGTACCACACATGTAGTACACATGTAGTACACATGTAGTACACTTGTAGTGCACTTGTAGTACACATGTAGTACACATGTAGTACACATGTAGTACACTTGTAGTGCACTTGTAGTACACATGTAGTACACATGTACCACACATGTAGTACACATGTACCACACATGTAGTACACATGTAGTACACATGTAGTACACTTGTAGTACACTTGTAGTACACTTGTAGTACACTTGTAGTACACATGTAGTACACTTGTAGTACACTTGTAGTACACTTGTAGTACACATGTAGTACACTTGTAGTACACTTGTAGTACACTTGTAGTACACTTGTAGTACACATGTAGTACACTTGTAGTACACATGTAGTACACTTGTAGTACACTTGTAGTACACTTGTAGTACACATGTAGTACACTTGTAGTACACTTGTAGTACACATGTAGTACACTTGTAGTACACTTGTAGTACACTTGTAGTACACTTGTAGTACACATGTAGTACACATGTAGTACACTTGTAGTACACTTGTAGTACACTTGTAGTACACTTGTAGTACACTTGTAGTACACTTGTAGTACACATGCAGTACACTTGTAGTACACTTGTAGTACACTTGTAGTACACTTGTAGTACACTTGTAGTACACTTGTAGTACACTTGTAGTACACATGCAGTACACTTGTAGTACACTTGTACAGTCTGTGTCACAGTTCGTACATTAAGTTGTTTTATAACAGTTAAAGTTTGACACTTTGTCTCAGTTTGTTCAATGAGGAGGTTTATGATGAAGATTTAAACAGATTTTTAATCTGAATCTCCCCGTGGGGATAAATCAAATCTTTATTTGAATTAAAAGTCATTTATGAATTTCAGAGAAAAGTCCGGAACATCCCCAAAGGCCTCAAAATATTAAAGTATCAATATGTGACTTTATTTCATATAAAACTCACTCACTGCTCCAGAGAAGGAGCCCTGACCCCTGACCTCTGACCCCTGCACCTACACTCTGACCCCCACTGACCACAGTCTGACCCCACTGACCACAGTCTGACCACAGTCTGACCCCACTGACCACAGTCTGACCACAGGACCAAACAGCCGGTCCGACAGGAGACAGAATCCAAACAGCTCAGTGTGACTGAGGTGAACTTTACAAAACAGAGACTGAGGAGAAATGACGTCAGTGAAACCAGATTATTTCTGTTTTAGGCTGAAACATAAACTCACAGTGAAACACGGACGATAAACAGATCCACATGTATGATCTTAGCATGTTTAAAGTGTTTGCTGCAGAGGAGCTGAGTGCAGGACGACTCTACATCAGACCATGTACATTTTATTTTATTTGTGCAGATCTGTCAGTGAAAGTGCGTCCAGATAAAACTCAGGGTAAATGTGACAGAGACAGAAGATTTAAATGAACCAAACACGTCCCGGGTCTGAAAACACGTCTGAAAAACTGCACAGACGTGTTTCCAAATCTCTACAACATAAATAAATCCACGTGAAATTCAGACCATCTATTTGAAATTTGGAAGAGTTTATTCCACAGCCAATAAGAGAACAGTAAAACATTCACTAGTGACTAAACACAACGCGCCGCTCTCTGTGGGCGTGTCATTTGCAGAGGGCGGTGCTGCGGCGGCCTCCTCTCCCGCGGCTGTCCCTGTGCTCTCGCGTGTGAAGTCTGAAGTGCGTGTTGAGGTGCGCAGACTGGTTGAAGCTCTTTCCGCAGACGTGGCAGTGGAAGGGTTTCTCGCCGGTGTGGATGCGGTGGTGCCTCTTGAGCATGCTCACCGTGGTGAAGCTCTTGCGGCAGACGGTGCAGAGGTACGGCTTCTCTTTGGTGTGCCAGCGCATGTGCACCTCCAGCTGACACGCGAAACTGAAGCTTTTCCCGCATTCCGCACAGTTATGCCACTTGTGCAGGGAGTGGGCGGGGTCAGGGGAGCGCTGCGAGGGCGGGGGAGGGTCTCCGCTGTTGGCGCTGCTCGTGGGACAGTGGTTGGTTAAAGCGAGAGCGGACGCGGCGTGGTTTCTGCTCTCGTCCTGTTTGCTTCGCTCTGTTTTGATCTGGACGGCGGCGGACGGCGAGTCGCAGGCGGAGCTCCTGTCGTCTTCTGTGGGCTCCACTTTCACCAGAGGCACCTGCTCCACCGCACACCTCCACTCATGCCCCAGACACTCCCCCATCTGAGGCGACGGCTCCGTCTGTGACTCTAGAAACACACAGAGAAAATGTCACATCAACATGTCGCTGATAAAAAGGTTCATTCTGTCACATTTAAACGTCTGAATGACACAGAATGTACTCACACTCTCATGACAGGCTCCTCCTCAAAAACAGACCTGGACTTGTGTTTTGTTTCATTCACACATGTTTGAGTCACACTTTTTTATTAGTCTGTAACATCTACAAACCTCAAAACGCTCTGTTCCACCTTGTGATGTCATCAAGTGGTTTTCAACAGCTCCTTTTACCTTTAGTTCAGTCGAGAGTTGCATTGATTCCTGAGCTGAAATGATCCAAATGATTCTAGTGAAGGTGTGTGGAGTTTAAAAACACAGTGGAGCACTTCCTGTATCACCACATGATGACATCACAAGGTGGAACAGAGTGTCTTCAGTTTGAGAGAAGAACTTAAGTACTAGATCTGCAGGTTTGTGTGTTAAACATGTGAGAATGAAACAAAACACAACTCCAGGTCTGTGTGTGACGAGGAAACATCAGAACAGACCAGAGGACAGAGGAGTTTGGACCTTTAACCTCTGACCTCTGACCCTCTGCAGACTTAGACTTATTATTATCATCAATCAATCAACGTTTATTTACAGAGCACTTTACAACACTCAAGGTGACCAAAGTGCTTTTCCAGTAAAATCAAATTACTATAAAATGCTATATTTATTATTATTTTCATTATTCAGATGTTGTACATTTCACTCTGTGTCATCAGACATGAGGCTGAATCTCAGACACTATCGTCTGTTTCACAGGCTCAATGTGTCTCAAACTGGACAAACCCGCGGCACACGCCCCGTGGCCCCCGTGGCCCCGTGGCCCCCGTGGCCCCGTGGCCCCCGTGGCCCCCGTGGCCCCGGGTGGCTCAGGGTGGCCCCGGGTGGCTCAGGGTGGCCCCGGGTGGCTCAGAGCGGCTCAGGATCAAGATGAAAATGTTCCTCCTCTAAACAGTGACACCTCAGAGCGGAGGACAGAGCTGATGTGCGGCTCTGCGGCTCAGTGCTGAGCCTCTGCACATATAATCTGCACATAAACCCAGTATGATGCGCACACACGATGCGCACACATGACCCGCACATAAACCCTGTCCTCAGGTCTCAGACACTTTAAAGTCCCCGTGTCCTGTGACTGGCCTGCTCTCACCTGGCCGCAGGAGCAGCCTCTGCACGGCCGCGTCCAGGAGCCGTCGGAGCCGTTCGTTCTCCTCTCTGGCGCGCAGCAGCTCGCCCTGATACTCCGCCACCGTGTCCTTCACCGCGCGGAAAATGTCCTGCGCCGCGGCCGTGAGTCTGTCGCTCACAAACACGTTCAACAAATCCAGTTTGGTCATGTCTGTGTCCCTGTCTGCTGTTTACATCCACTGATCCGGAAGGAAAGACTCCAGACTCCAGCTGCATCTGCTCCACGACGAGCTGCGCTGTTTAATGGCGCCACCTGCCGGTGAGACACTGTATTACACTGTATTAGACTATACAACACAAACACAACAGACATGAGGGACATGAGGGACAAAAGGAGACAGGAGACATGAGGAGACGTGAGGAAACATGAGGAAAGACTCCAGACTCCAACTGAATCTGCTCCACGACGAGCTGCGCTGTTTAATGGCGCCACCTGCCGGTGAGACACTGTATTACACTGTATTAGAATATACAACACAAACACAACAGACATGAGGGACATGAGGGACAAAAGGAGACAGGAGACATGAGGAGACGTGAGGAAACATGAGGAAAGACTCCAGACTCCAACTGAATCTGCTCCACGACGAGCTGCGCTGTTTAATGGCGCCACCTGTTGGTAAGGCATAGTATTACACTGTATTACACTGTATGATAACAGACACAACAGACAGATATGAGGGACATGAGGGACATGAGGGACATGAGGGACATGAGGGACATGAGGAAAGACTCCAGACTCCAGCTGCATCGTGCTGTTTAATGGCGCCACCTGCTGCCAGGCCCTTGTCTTTAGGGGCCCTAAGCTGAGTTTGCCCTCGGGGCCCCACATCATCACAACCACTGATAAAAAACTGAACATTCTAGAGTCTCACAACAACCACAATAAAACAGAATAAAACATGAGGAGGGGTCTGCCAGACAAATTCAAACATGGACATTCTTTCTTGGTTTCTGGAGCATTTTAATCCAGTCGACTACAGTGAGCTCACATTTATCATTTATTTATGTCATAAAATGCAGAATTGGACAGAGCCCAACGATGAACTTAAACAAGAGTAAAGTTACTTCAAAATCATATCACTCCATGAGTGATCCAAGTTAAGAGTCACAAAAGAAACAGCCTGGACAGAAGATCATTTAAAATAATCAGATTTATAATAATCACATTTATAATCATCAGATCATTTGGGCTGAACATTAAATAAGACGATTTTAGGAACATTATTTTTATGTTTGTTGTGATTTGTAAACACACATTTTAATGACTATCTGTGCTGCCTCTTGTTTGACTCACAGCTCGCCTCTCCACAGAGCAGCTCTGGACATAAAGCTGCACATTAATCACATGAGACTGTCACATGAAATATATAAATATTTAGGACTCAGAGGACATCAGCTCAGTGCTTGTGTTTACAATAGTAGCATGCTAACGATGCTAACGATGCTAACGATGCTAACGATGCTAAGTGGCTCTGGTGATTATTTGTTTTTGCTGCAGTGAAACTTATTTTAACAAAAACATTTAGTGAAACTGAGCAGAGCTTTAAAAAGACAAATAACATGTCCATAGTCAAAGTGTGGCCCTGGTAAACGTAAACAAAGGTCAGTGTTATGCTAACAGTGGCTCATTAGCGTTAGCAGTTAGCTGTTAGCCTTTAGCCTTTAGCTCTGAGCTCAGTCTGTAAAGAGGAAGTGGTAAATATTAAAGCGGATGTTTCTCTAATTATCATAAAAGGACAAGACACAAACAGACAGTGTAATAAACAGACTCACCTGTGTCCTCTGTCCCTCTGAGGCGTGTCCTCTGTCCCTCTGAGGCGTGTCCTCTGTCCCTCTGAGGTGTGTCCTCTGTCCCTCTGAGGTGTGTCCTCTGTCCCTCTGAGGCGTGTCCTCTGTCCCTCTGAGGTGTGTCCTCTGTCCCTCTGAGGTCTCTTTCCTCAGATTGTCCTCTGGACTCTTCATACTTTGTCCCAAACTTTAAATAAACTGAACTTCACTTTCAGTCTTTTAGTTTGTAAAAGACTCTTTCAAATGTCCCTGTGCCTCCGTGTCCCAGAGTGCACCTGGAGGGGTCCTTCACATGAGGCTGTCCACTCCACTGCCTGACTCTAAACATGTAGAAGGACATGTCCAGGCACAAGAAATAAAACACATTTAATCGTTTAAGTGGCGTGTCCAGACGAGTATAAACACTGGAGTCTCATTCAGTGTCATGTCTGTTTTTCTTGTCCTCCTGTGCTGTGTCCCCCCTCCCTCACCTGCCTGTCTCCGGAGCTGGGTGGAGTCCTGCTCCTCCCGCGCGCACCTGCAGCCCATCTACACAATCAACACCACCTGATCAACACCACCTGATCAACACCACCTGCTGTGATAAGAGGACCGAGGACCAGACACGTGAATATTTCTGCTCGATTTTGTACCTTGGTATTTTTGTAAAACCCATGTCTGATTGGAATTTTGGCTTTTCCCCAGACCTCCGCCCCAGACCCAGCTCCGGACCTACACCTGCACTTCTACCTCGGTGTGGTCTCATGTTACCCACGTCTTGCACTTGTGTCTTCTCCTGCTCACGGATCCCCAGCTCCTCTGAATATGAACTGTATCTGTCTGAACTACACTGTGACCTCGTTCCGGGTCTTGTGGATTATTGAAGTGTGATTATTGTCACACACTTGTGTGAATAAACACATTGTTTAACCTTCGAGAGTCGCGCACTTTTGGTCCCTCCGTCTTGCTGGTTATGACATTTTGTTTTCAAACAAGAAACAAAACTTTCCTATTTTCAATATAAATGTGTGGGCTCTCGGGGGCCCATTGGGGGCCCTCTAGGCGCCTCGGGGCCTAAGCAGCTGCTTATTCTCATTATAGACTGGACTGGCCCTGTCTGCAGGTGAGACACTGTAACACAACAGAGACAACAGAGACAAAGGACATGAGGGACATGAGGGACATGAGGGACATGAGGGACATGAGGAGGTGCAGCATTTATCCTACTGTTTATTCAGATGTTCATTATTAATCACTATTTATGTAAATTATGAACATTATTAACATTATAAACATAAATAAACACATCCACCTGAACATCCACCTGAACATCCACCTGGCAAACCGTCCGACGCCTCAGGAGGGTGAAGCGGTGCTTCACCCACACTGTTTACAGAGCGGGTGGAGCTGCTGACCTCCACTGGGGACGTTGTAAAATGAATACTTAGAAGATCTCCTCAATCCCACCGTCACATCTTCTGAGGAGGACCTGGAGGTGGACTCGTCCATCACCCTGGACCCTGAAGCAAAAGACCAAGTTAAAATCTGTCACTGGACAAATCGAGTGAAGACGTTTCTCTGCTCATCGAAGCCTCGACTGTTCTTCAGAACTGAACTGAAGAAGCGGCTTGGATGAGCAGGAAAACGTCTTCACTCGATTTGTCCAGTGACAGATTTGAACTTGGTCTTTTGCTCTGGGTCAGACCTGGACGACTGAAGGTTTACACAGACTCAGGCTGAAGTCACTGAGGTGGTTGAAGCTCCTCTGTGTCAAGGCCCTGGGTGAGATCCGTCCCGAGAACCTTAAGGCTCTGGATGTTGTGGACTGTTTAAATTTTGTTTAAATTGATATAAAAGTATATAATGATTTGATCAAATAAAGTATATTTTTGCAGTTTTGGTGTAAAACCTTTTGACCACTTTTCACCAAACAAGTGAGATATGAGGATCTTTTTTTATTTTATTTTGATCCTTGTTCACTCGTCTCACAAAACCAGACTAATTCCACTGAAGCTGTTTTAGTTCATTTATTTATTTATTTTAGTTGCACCAAAAATCAGGTTTTCCATTGAACCTTTTCAGTGTGAAGTTTACAGCGCGCTCTGGCGCCACCTCCTGGACAAGTGCTGTTAATGCAGCCTCGTGTTTCTGTAAAAATGTTTATTAACATAGATTTTACAAAGAAGCAACATCTAAAAGCAACATCTGTGAGAAAATATAGTGTCCACGTGTTTTCATTAAACATGTTTCAGTCAAAATGCAGCAGGTTCCAGACTGAGTTTATGAACTTTATATTATTATATATTTACATAAAACACAGGATTCAGACACTGAGTCCACAGAACAGTGAGATATTATCACCTGCACTAAACAGTTTACTGCATGTGTACTGTGTGTACTGTGTGTACTGCTTGTTTTCTTTATGTTTACTTCATGTTTACTTGGTGACAGCTCAATAACCTCCACTGAGCCTCCTCCTGTCTCTCCTCTCTCCTCCCGTCTCTCCTCCCGTCTCTCCTCCTGTCTCTCCTCCTGTCTCTCCTCCTGTCTGTCTCTCCTCCCGTCTCTCCTCCTGTCTGTCCTCCTGTCTGTCTCTCCTCCTGTCTCTCCTCCTGTCTGTCTCTCCTCCTGTATGTCCTCCTGTCTGCCTGTCCTCCTGTCTGTCTCTCCTCCTGTCTGTCCTCCTGTCTGTCTCTCCTCCTGTCTGTCCTCCTGTCTGTCTCTCCTCCTGTCTGTCCTCCTGTCTCTCCTCCTGTCTGTCCTCCTGTCTGTCTCTCCTCCTGTATGTCCTCCTGTCTCTCCTCCTGTCTGTCTCTCCTCCTGTCTCTCCTCCTGTCTCTCCTCCTGTCTGTCCTCCTGTCTGCCTGTCCTCCTGTCTGTCTCTCCTCCTGTCTGTCTCTCGTCCTGTCTCTCCTCCTGTCTCTCCTCCTGTCTCTCGTCCTGTCTCACACACAGGCCTGTGATGAGATTTATTTGATGACGTAACATCAGACCAGAGGCAGAACTGGGTCAGATCAGAGTTTTTCATTCAGCTGCTCGTTTCAACAGGTTTGACCCTAGACCGTCCATCGTCCTCCCCCACACGGGACACGGGACACGGGACACGGGACACGGGACACGGGACACGGGACACGGGACACGGGACACGGGACAGACCTGATGGACACGGGACAGACCTGATGCACCTGGTCCTGCTGCAGGTCATAAACAAACTGAGGCTTTAGGGTTTGATGCAGTTTCAGTAAAAGCAGAAGAATCTCAGAGGTTTAATGTTTCAGCTGAGACACAGACTCAGGTCTAATGTTTAAATATGAAACATAAATATAAAATATAAATGAAATGTTTGTCCTTGTTTCACAGGCTGTAAAGTCTCTGACCAAAATAAAACAGAGGTGAGTTAAATAATATTTATATTATAGATTATAAAATATTTAAAACAGATCCCTGGCTGAATGTTGCGCATTGTATCTTTGGGTCTAAAGGCGCAGAGCAGCGTCAGTGTGATGTAAACGTGCGCACAGAGCGCACAGAGCGCACATCTGTAGCCCTGCCTCCTCACATGAGCTCTGCCTCCTGCACAGGCTGTGTCTGCCTCCGCTTCACTCTGTGCGGCTCCTGTGCGGCTCCTGTGCGGCTCTGTGCGGCTCTGTGGACGTGGGGCGGACTAAACGCGTCTCAGAGATGATTCTTGTCACATTTGGCGCTGCGTATTTTTGCTCCAAATCGCGCTGCGTCTGATTCGAGTCTTTGATCCGCAGCGATGATCAGCAAAGTGAAGAACGCCATGTCTACGCTGGTGGGAGGGATGATGCCACACGGACACCACCATCACCCCGGAGCAGGACAGCACTGTCCCGGGGACAGTCTGCCCCCGCGCTTCCCCTACGGCCGCCCGGACTTTCTGGAGCTCACCCCGGAGCTGCTGCAGTACTCCACGGAGCACGCGTCACGGCCGGTGCTGACTCTGAAGAGAGGGACCAGGCTGCCCTGGAGGACTGGATACGCAGAGTGAGTCACACACAGCGACTACAGCACATCACACTCTGAAACACACACCGAAACACACACCGAAACACACACCGAAACACACACCAGGCTCCTGTGCCGCTCACTAGAACATAACACTCTGCATCCTCTGCATCCTCTGCATCTTCTGCATCCTCTGCATCCTCTGCATCTTCTGCATCTTCTGCATCTTCTGCACTGCAGCAGAGCAGCACACAGGCCTCAGCGGCTCTGCTGCACACAGACACATGCACACACACACATGCACACACACATGCACATATCTACTGCTCATAATTAGGATTATACTGACTGTATTTAAACTGACACAGATCCTCCCAAAAGCTTTAGCCACATTCAAAAGTGAAACAGGAAGCAGCCGAGTCTAGAGGCTGAAGCACCAGAGCTGAAACTACAGAGTCACACAGTGTGAACTTTATGTTTTTTCTATCACACATAAAAACAGGATGAGTTTTGTACCAGCCTTTTCTACACAGAGTGAGTTCTGTGTTTGAACCTGAGCCGTTTGTCTCTGTCTTTGTTTTAATCACAGACTTTTTTCTTATAACAAACATCTGAAAAAAAAAAAAGGTTTAACTGTTTGGACTTGACTTTATCCTGGAGCCTCAGTAAAGTCTCTAAAGTCGCAGTAATAACAGTAACATCCACCTCGTCCTTATGGCTCCACCTGCAGCACCTCCACAGGTCACTCCAGTGCGGGTACTCCACTGGTCAGGTCATGGTCAGGTTCTCAGTTTGGAAAACTCTCGTGGACAGTTCCTCTCACACTGGGGGTATTACAGGCTCCAGAGTCACAGCATGTGGTTATTACAGTGTGAGTTCACTGACCACCACTGACCGACTCTAGAACCAGAGAACACAGAGTCGAGCCGAAAGTCAAAGAAACATGTGAGTCTAGAGAAATATTTGATCATAATTCGACTGTTACAAATCTATTATCTTTTATCTTTACTTTTTTATTGTATTCAGAGCTGAACCAGGTACAAACAGTGACACAATGACATAAATAAACTCATCATTAAACCTTGTGATTTGTCAGTGGACAGTGCAGTTTATGGACATGATGATTCCTGCTTAAACTGGACACACAACTTTAGACTGAGCACGAGACACTGCAGAACACACTAAGTGCAAATGGAAATCTAATTTAATCTGCAGGCATCCATTTATGTGTTAACTCTGGAGCCACAGTGTGAGGAAGCTGCACTCAGTCAGAAACATCACTGCACACACCGACTACAAAAACACAAACACACAAACACACACACACACACACACACACACACACAACGCACAAGAGCCGGAGCCCTGGACGTACAGTGAGGCAAAAAAGTATTTATTCGCTCACCAACTGTTCAAGTTCTTAAAAAGATGAGAGGCCTGTAATTTTCATCATAGATTCACTTCAACTATGAGACAGAATGAGGGAAAGTAAAAGACACATGTCCACAACCTCAAACAGTCAGACTCAAACTCCACTATGGACAAGACCAAAGAGCAAAGGAACCACAAACAAAACTGTAGACACCAGGCCCCGAACACTCAATCTGCAACAGGTAAGAGCTGGAGTCAACAAATCAACTGTGGAGCAAGTATTACAAAATGGAACAAGACCAAGACCTGGGGCTCCACCAAGATCTGACCCCGTGGGGTCAAAATGACACAAGAACAAAGAGCAAAAACCCCAGAACCACACGACCGAGTGAATGACCTGCAGAGAACTGGGACCAAAGTAACAAAGGGACCATCAGTAACACACTACACCACCAGGGACTCAAATCCTGCAGTGCCAGACGTGTCCCCTGTGAAGACAGGACATGTCCAGGCCCGTCTGAAGTTTGACAGAAGCATTTGGATGATCCAGAAGAGGATTGGGACAATGTCACAGGGTCAGATCAAACCAAAATACAACTGTTTGGTAAAAACTCAACTTGTTGTGTTTGGAGGAGAAAGAATGCAGAGTCTCATCCAAAGAACAACAGACCTACTGTGAATCATGAGGGTGGAAACATCATGCTTTGGGGCTGTTTTTCTGCAAATGGACCAGGACGACTGATCCGTGTAAAGGAAAGAATGAACGGGGCCAAGTATCGTGAGATTTTGAGTGAAAACCTCCTTCCATCAGCCCCAAAACATCACTGCTCCAGAGGAGATCTGCAGGAGGAATGGACCAAACTACAGCAACAGTGAAAACCTCTGGAGACAGAAAACGACCTGTCACTGCAACAAAGGGAATACAACAAAGTATGAGATGAACTTTTGTTATTGACCAAATACTTATTTTCCATCATAATTTGCAAATTAATTCTTAAAAAGTCAGACAGTGTGATTTTCTCTCATAGTTGAAGTGAAACTATGATGAAAATTACAGGCCTCTCATCTTTTTAAGTGGGAGAACTTGAACAATTGGGGCTGAATAAAGACTTTTTTGCCTCACTGTTTCACCTCAGACTGAGCTGAGTCTGTGTGTGTTTGTTAAGGGTGTGTTTCAGTCAGAATACCAGTACAAAGGAAAAAAAACAATGAAACTACTGATACTGTGAATGCATTTGAGCTGTTTAAGTTGGATTTACGTTGCATTTGAGCTGCTTTAAGTTGCATTAGTGGAACAAATGTTGGCAGCTTTGAGGCCAATACATTAAACAATACACAATATACTTTAACTTCTAGATAAACGTGAGAAAAATACATCACTCATTTCCTTAAAACGTCAAACAAAAGCAATGTGCAAATTCACTGCCACTCAAACTTCCTCTTTTCTTTCTTACAGTTGGACTTGTGGAATTTGACAGTGTGTTGTCACAAGTTTGACCAATGCTGGGTTTTCTTTTTCACAAGTCGTTGAAGCATATGACTGAAAAACACACTTCTCTGTGTCTTCAGACGCTCCTCCTCCTCCTCAAATAGACACAGCTCACATTTAGTGCAAATAGCGCAGAATGAAAACTTGTGAGAGCTACGCTGCCTTCCCCAAACACTTTAAGCACTTTTCAAGTCGTCTAATATTGACAAAAAGTGTGTATAAATGAACGTAGCCTGTTTCTCATTCAGCTAACAGGCCTCCAGCTCAGAACTATGCCTCCAGTCACAAGGAAGGATTTGTGCCAAGTCTGGAGCTCACAACAATTTGTTTTAGCTGATTTGAAACTGAAAGAACGGTTTATAATCCAGACGTGACCTGCACTTTGCGTTTTCATATTTGGTGCTTTAGCGTGTCCACTGTGTCATGATGTAATGATCATAATCGGATAAACTCTTCGGAGATTGATCGGTTTGAATCTATTTTGAGAATCGTTTGACTTCTTCTTTGTGTTTGTAATGTCCCTGTTTCTTTCAGTTTGTGTTTGTTGATAAAGAATTTCGT